>NC_056741.1:443384767-443484767 GCF_019279795.1 Protopterus annectens | reverse complement strand
CCTATGATGCTTTAAAATATTTTCATACAGATTGTACTCATCATCTGGTCTGCAAACATTAAAGCCTGACTGGCTAATGCCATTTTAATGACTGGTTATGAAAACAGTTGGTATTACATAAGCAATTCTTAAGCCAGGGTCTCCCTCAGAAGCAATTATCATATCTGACAATGCAACCTCACATGAATTTGTACAGAAAATCAGTGACAGAAAAATGATTTATCTCCCCAAAGACAACTTCTCTAATATTCGAGTAAGGTTCCATATCTCTAATGTTACATGCACAGTTAGACAGTGGCCATGGATTCCTCAGTAAAAGTATGACAGTTCAGAAAACATTTCAGCTGTCAAAGATTTCTGCAGAAATATAAAGAAGACTACTACCTTATAGCATCACCAAGGGCAGAAAATAATACAGCAACTTCAAAAAGAATGTGGAGCAAACTGCATCATGTTATTCATAGTGAAGTTAAGCTTTTAGAAATTTGGCAGCACAGAATATTTCTGACATCGCTGTTAACATTCCTAGCTTTACAGAGCTTACCCCTGATGACCAAATGCTCTTGCTTCCAAAATTCTAACTAATGGTACCTGCCACATATTTAGTTGAAAGACCTGCAATGCGGCTCAATGTAAGTGTTAATTTAGAGACTACAGACCATGTATATAGTGTACATATAAAGCTTACTACACTAAGTATAAGATTGTAACTTACTAACAATATCAAGTGCAACTCCCTCATTTATTAGTATGCATATGTATAAATCAGTGAATCACCCTCTGCATTAATCAATATTCACTGTATGAATATATGTACATTTCTATCTTATTGCAAATATTCAGTTTTCTGTTGTATTTATACACAGGTCCTGAGTGAAAATGGTCAACTGACCAGTTCATCTACCTGGCAAACAAATGATACATTAAATTGCCTTAAAAAACACATGGATGATTTATTGGATACTGTGTCTGACATAGTGAAGAACAGCAAGTCTGTGAAGATGAACTTGTAGACGAACGTTTTGAGGCTAAAAGCCCTGAAGCCTGCTTGCGAGCTAGTGAACAGTATGCATTTCTTATTATATGCTATGGCAACATCAGAAACAAATAGCATGTACAGATGTAATTGCCTTGTAGCTTGGCTGTCTGAGTCCAAGGAAGAGCTATTCAATTTGCAAATGCAAATGAGTGATATATTTCTCATCTAAAAATAAATACATATGGCGTGATTTTTGATTATGCATACTGTGACAAAGGGGGATACTGCCAGTCGTACTTTCTGGAATGCTGTAAATAATTATATGTCATTTGTGAATATCAGCATAATTCATATAAGATACTTGTGCTACAAATGAGTAACTGCGGTGGTGGTGCTGCGGTAGCATTGTCGCCTCACAGACGTTGCTCGTTCGATTCTCAGTTAGAGCGTCTTCTGTGTGGCGACATGCGTGAATGGGAGTTCCGTCGTTGAAGGTTGTGCGTTAGGCCCGGCAAGCCAGCATGTCAAAATCTACTGCCAATCGTTAGCGGACCGGAGTTCCGCTGTGGTGACCTCTAACTGGGAAAAACCAAAAGAAACAAACAAACTTGTGCTACAAATGTATTAGAACTGTATATCAGGTGTATATTAAACTGCTGGTACAGAAGTGTGTGTTGAAAAGGTTTTTGCAAAGTGCTTAAAATGTAACCAGAGCATGCCCTACTGGAATAGAACAGAAATGTACATGCAATATTATAACTGTTTAAATGTATATATTTTAACAGGGGAAACTGGAATACAGAAGCTTAACTTGCAAAATGTCAGAAAAATAGCTGAAATTAAATTAGTTTGTGTCTGGGCCATAAAAAATATGTTATCTTTCCGTTTCAGTGCTGAGTTTTCTGTTTTGTCTTGGAAGTGTTTTATTGTTTTATGATTTCCAGGATCTGCAAAGATCTGAGGGGAAAGCACTTCTTCTTCTCTTTCGGCTGTTCCCGTTAGGGGTCACCACAGCAGATCATCTGTTTCCATTTCTTCCTGTCCTCTGCATATTGCTCTGTCACACCAACCACCTGCATTTCCTCTCTCACCCCATCCATAAACCTTATCTTAGGTCTTCCTCTTTTCCTCTTAGCTGGCAGCTCCATCCTTAGCATCCTTTTCCCAGTATACCCAGCATCCTTCCTCAGCACATATTCAATCCAACACAATCTCGCCTCTCTGAGTTTGTCTCCAAACTGTCCAACCTGAGCTGACTCCCTAATATATTGATTCCTAATCCTGTCCATCCTTGTCACACCCAGTGCAAATCTTAACATCTTTAACTCTGCCACTTCCAACTCTGACTCCTGCCTTTTTGTCAATGCCACCGTCTCCAACCCATACAACATTGCTGGTCTCACTACCCTCTTGTAGACCTTCCCTTTCACTCTTACTGGTACCCGTCTGTCACAAATCACTCCTGACACTCTTCTCCACCCATTCCACCCTGCCTGTACTCTCTTCTTCACCTCTCTTCCACACTCACAATTACTCTGAACTGTTGATCCCAAGTACTTATACTCACCACCTTCACCAACTCTACTCCCTGCATCCTCACCATTCGTCCATCCTCCCTCTCATTCATGCACACATATTCTGTCTTAGTCCTGCTGACCTTCATTCCTCTCCTCTTTAGAAAATATCTCCACCTCTCCAGGGTCTCCTCAACCTGGTCCCTACTCTCACTACAGATCACAATGTCATCTGCAAACATCATAGTCCATGGGGCCTCCTGTCTGTTCTCATCTGTCAACCTGTCCATCACCATTGCAAATAAGAAAGGGCTCAGAGCTGATCCTTGATGTAATCCCACCTCCACCTTAAATGCATCTATCATTCCCACTGCAGACTTTACCACTGTCACACTACCCTTGTACATATCCTGTACCACTCTTAAATACTTCTCTGCCACTCCTGACTTCCTCATACAATACCACAACTCCTCTCTAGGCACCCTATCATATGCTTTCTCCAATTCCATAAAGACACAATGTAACTCCTTCTGACCTTCCCTATATTTCTCCATCAACACTTTCAGAGCAAACATTGCATCTGTAGTGCTCTTTCCCAGCATGAAACCATACTGCTGATCACTAATCATCACCTCCCTTCTTAACCTAGCTTCCACTACTCTTTCCCATAATTTCAAGCTGTGACTGATCAGTTTTATCCATCTGTAGTCACTACAGCTCTGAACATCACTCTTATTCTTAAAAATAGGTACCAAAACACTTTTTCTCCACTCCTCAGGCATCCTCTGACTTTCCAAGATTTTATTAAACAATCTGTTAAAAACTCCACTTCCATTTCTCATAAGCACCTCCATGCTTCCACTGGTATGTCATCTGGACCAACAGCCTTTCCATTTTTCATCCTATTCATAGCTGTCCGTACTTCTTCCTTGCTAATCTGTTTCACTTCCTGATTCACTATCCCCACATCATCCAACCTTCTCTCTCTGTCATTCTCTTCATTCATCAGCCCCTCAAAGTACTCTTTCCATCTGCTCAACATGCTCTTTGCTTTTGAATACGTTTCCCTCACTATCCTTTATCACCCTTATCTGCTGCACATCTTTCCCAGCTCAGTCCCTCTGTCAGTACAGGTCCTTTTCTCCCTCTTTAGTGTGTAACCTTTCATACAACTCTCCATATGCCTTATCCTTAGCCTTCACCACCTCTCTCTTTGCCATGCTCCTCATCTCCTTATACTCCTATCTACTTTCTTCATCTCTATGATAATCCCACTTCTTCTTCACCAGCTTCTTCCTCTGTATACTCTCCTGTACTTCCTGATTCCACCGCCAGGTCTCCTTGTCCTCCTTCCTCTCTGTCCAGATGTCACACCAAGCACATTTCTAGCTGTCTCCCTTACCATCTTTACTGTAGTTACCCAGCTATTTAGTAGCACTTCACTGCCCCCCAGTGCCTGTTTTAACTATTCCCTGAACTCCACCTCACAATCACCTTTTTCAGCTTTCACCATTTGATCCTTGGCACTGCTTTCACACTTGTCCTCCTCTTCCTGATCACCAACTCCATCCTACAGACCACCATTCTATGCTGCCTAACTACACTTTCCCGTGTCACCACTTTACAGTCTCCAATTTCCTTCAGACTGGCCCTCCTGCATAGGATATTATCCACCTGTTTGCATCTTCCTCCACTTCTGTATGTCACCCTATGCTTCTCCCTCTTTTAAAATACATATTCACCACAGCCATGTCCATCCTTTTCGCAAAATCCACTACCATCTGACCTTCTGCATTCCTCTCCTTAACACCATAACTGCCCATCACTTCCTCATCCCTTTTGTTCCCTTTACCAACATTCCCATTGAAATCCACACCAATCACCAGTCTCTCACTCTTGGGTACACTCACCACCACTTCATCTAGCTCACGCCCAAATTTTTCTTTCTCATTCCTCACACACCCAACTTGCAGAGCATATGCACTAACAACATTCATCATTACACTATAAATTTCCAGCTTCATAAACATCACTCTATCTGACACCCTTTTCACCTCCAAAACACTCTTGGCATACTGTTCCTTCAGGATAACCTCTACCCCATTTCTCCTCCCATTCACACCATGATAGAACAATTTGAACCTGCCTCCTATACACCTGGCCTTACTCCCCTTCCATCTGGTCTCTTGCACACACAATATATCAACCTTCCTTCTCTCCATCATATCAGCTAGCTCTCTCCCTATACCAGTCATACTGCCAACATTCAAGGTTCCTACCCTCACTACTACACTCCTAACCTGCCAACTCTCTTTCTGCTTTTGGGCATGCCTTCCTCCTCTTCTTCTCCTTTGGTTAACAGTAGCCCAATTTCTGCCAGCACCCTGTTGGCTAACAGTACTGGTGGCGGTCGTTGTTAACCCGGGCCTCGACCAATCAGGTATGGAGATCTGTATTGTTTGTCTGCATATGTTATTTGGCAGAGGTTCATAGGTTCATAGGTTGGTACTAGGCTATCGGCCCTAAGGCCTATACAAGGCTAGCCATAACAATTCCCTGGATATTTCTTCCCACAATATTTACTTCCCTGACCCCTGTCTAGCCAGGTGACTGATGTAATCCCCGGGGTGAATTTCCTATCTCCCATCCAATTGTCAAGGTTCCTTTTGAAGAGGGCCAAGGAGGTGCTTTGCTTGACATGTATGTGCAGTCTATTCCAGAGTATGGGGAGTCTCTGGGTCAGGAACCTATCCCTCCAGCATGTTTTGTTCACTGTGATGACAAGGTTTAGATCCCTGGAGTGTGTGGCTCTGAGGGATTGGGATTTCTTTAAGTGGAGCATGTTCAACAGCTCAGGGTTTGACATGGCCTTGTATGTTAAGCAGAGATCGCCTCTGAGTACACGATATGCTACAGAGTATAGCTGGAGTTTTTTTTAGACGGTTAGCATAGGGCATCTGCTTTAGGCTTATGATTCTTTTAGTGAGGTATTTCTGCGGCCTTTCCAGCTGTTGCAAATGTCTTGTGAGGTATATACCAAATGGGCGTTGTACTCTATAGTGGGTCTAATGAGGGATGAGTACAGTGTGACAATGACCTCCTTTTTTCTGGATGAAAAGCCCTTAGTGATGAGGTGTACCACATAGAAGGATTTCCTGACTGTTGTGGCGATGTGGTTATTGAAGGTGAGACCACTGTCCACCTGTGTCCCTAAGTCTCTCATCACACTTTTGGTGTTTAGTGTACTGCCACCTATGTAGTAATTCATGGGTACATGGTTTTCCCCAAAGGGGATAACTATACATTTCTTGGCATTAAGCTTGAGCCCATGGCTCTGACACCAAGCATCTGTTTCTGTAAGGCCCTTTTGTAGAATATCCACATCATTTGGGGATTCAGTAATGGCTCCCAGTTTGCAGTCATCTGTGAACTTTGTTAGCCAGAGTCCCTTAGTGTTGGCCTGTATTTCAGAGAAGTAGATGCCAAACAAGAGCAGTCCCAGGACTGAACCTTAAAGTACTCCACTTGTCACTTGTTTGGAGCTGGATTTGGAGTCAGCTACTTTTATAGTCTGGGTTCTGTCAGTAAGCCAGTTGGCAACCCATCGAGTGACATAGGGATTTATGCCCAGCTTAGTAAGTTTATCTATGATTCCAGAGTGGAGGATCAACAGATGCCCTTCCTGATGTAACCCTCCCCATTTATCCAGGCTTGGGACTGGTATGAAGACATGCACTGGCTTGTGCATCCCTTGTATATGTATTTTCACAGGTAGATGCTAAATACTGCTAGCTTTCAGCAGTGGGGGGTTTACCTGGGATAGACTCAGATGACAAGAAATTATGTAATTTGCAAGCTATCCCAGCAGTAATATTTAAGATATTAATTTAAGAACTATCTGGGAGAGAGATAGCATTCTGTATTCTGTCTTTGACCTGACAACAACAGCTAGAGGATCTATTCACCACATCTGCCTTGCTGCTCTAATTAAGCAAGTGTACTAGGGTATAATAATTCTCTTAAGATATAGTCAGGAATATAACAAAGCTCAGCTTTGATAGTTTTCTTTATTTATTTGAGACTGTCCTGCAATGCTGTTTTAAATATTTCCTGTGATTTTGAACTCTGATATCACTGTAAATATATACTGAGTATTTTCTTGTTCTTTTACTATTATTAAATATATTTAAAACTTTCATTGTGGCTGATCTGTCTTGAGATATTTAAGTTCTGAGAGTACTTGCATATTTATTTGGTGACACTGTGTAGGCCACTCCTAATAGCTTTGCTCTTGGTCAAACGACCATTTGTATTGATAGTAACATTACACCGTAAGATTGGACACCCTTTGTTAAGGGGGTTAAAGTAATTGATAATGAGCTGGCTGGTGGCAGTAATAACTACTGTATAGTCTGGGCAGAAGGGGGCATAGCTAGTTAACCTGTTGCAGGCTTTCCCAGGTGTGTGTGTGTGTGTGTGTGTGTGTGTGTGTGTGTGTGTGTGTGTGTGTGTGTGTGTGTGTAAAACAAATCTCCAAGAGTGTGTGTGTCAGCTACTTGGGCAGGGATACGAAGCACTGGTTAGACAGAAAGAATGTTAGAGGTCTTGGCTTGGCCAGTCAGCTGAGATCTCAGCTCTATAGCTGTGTCAGTGGGGAGTCTTATTGGGGATATGGAGAAAGAGGGAGAAACTATCCCCAGACTGACTGTGGTCTCTGTGTGCTCTTAAATGAAATTACACTTTATGCAGAGAGTTGGATCTGCAAAATACTGTGTGTGTAACTGTCATCCTCCCAATGTACATCCCCCACTGTTGCCAGTAGTGAGGATTAAGGCTCCTTGATTACTGGGACAGTGGTGGGGCATCACACATACTTTATTTAATTTCTACTCAATAAAATAATTTAATTTGAAATTTTTGTCATAACATATTAGTGTTCTTGTTAGCAATATGTTTTACTGACATGCAGACTATATGAATTATGTTGTATTTATTAACAAAGTTAGAGCACTAATCTACAGAGGCCTTTGTTAGACTCAGCCTGAGAGCACTGTCTGTTTAAGTGACATGCTTAGAGGTACATAGGAGGCAAATGCAGGCCAAGGGATTATCAAACCCTGGAAGAGAAAAATATATCTGTATATATCTGTACATGTATATATAGATATAGATATGTATGCATGTACACCTATCTATCTATCTATCTATCTATCTATCTATCTATCTATCTATCTATCTATCTATCTATCTATCTATCTATCTATCTATCTATCTATCTATCTATCTATCTATCTGTTGCTTGCTCAGATCACCTGAGCATGAGCTCAAGTCCCTGTTGCTTAAGCAGATGAGCTTAGCTGACATTCACTCATGCTTTCTTTCTTACTCCTGCATATTGAGATTGTAATATTCACATACTATTGAGCTGTTGATGGTTAAGGTCAGTGCATCTTGGAGAAAGAATGAGAAAGACTTTACATTGCCTGCCACTATCACAGTTTTTGTGAAGTGATCTTGGAGTAAAAATAATGAAGCTAAAGAGAGTGGGGAGGGTGCAGGGATGTTTGCTCCCTACAAAAATGCAAATTATTGGTGTCACATTTACTCAAAAACGTATAAGCTGAACAACATGCATTATGTGAATGTGTCTACTTTAGTTGCCATTTAGGAGTTCTTGTGTCTGAGCTATTGTGATTTGAGTTCATATGCAGCAAGCAAATGTGATGGTTCCATCTTTATAAATATATTGTGCTGTAGGTTTAGAGGGTGTTTAGTGATGAATTAGAAAAGCACGTACCTACAAAAAAGTTACACATGAATGGCAAAACACATGATCTGCTCTAAATAACTGCAGAGTGACACATAATCACAGTGGTAATATTGCTGCCTCACAGCACCTGGTTCTCTGGTTTGGTATACAAATAGTGTGCATTTTGCATGGAATCTGCTGGTCTTCTGTGACTGCTTTGGGGGGTTCGGGCCACATCCCAAAGACATGCTGATAGGATATTGATGATCCTCTAAACTGCCTGTGCGTGTCTGTGTGTGTATGTGTGTGTGTGTGTGTGTGTGTGTGTGTGTGTGTGTGTGTGTGTGTGTGTGTGTGTGTGTGTGTGTGTGTGTGTGTGTGTGTGTGTGTGTAGGTGTGTTTGTTATCATCCAGGACTGGTTTTATGCATTATGCTGGGAATCTCACCTGGAATATGATAAATTACATGAAAAAATAAGAATCAATGAATATGTGCCCTGAATATGTACATTGTCAGCATCAGGGTAAGCTACACTTGATCACATCTGCTGTAATATTAGAACTAATAATAAAAGTATAAAAACTTGGTTAGACAGAGCTAAAGAAGAAAATAATTTATTGTATACAATATAAGCACTTTCACAGTCTAACTAACTGCTTCATCAGACTAACAGAAATAAGAAAATCAGCTAATCTAATCAATCTAACTTCAAACTCTCTAGGCAGAGTAGCAACTCCGCCTCTTTCTCTGGACCATGAGAAAACCACCCCTCTTTGAAAATCTTGCAAATCCCTCTGTAATTTATGAACTTTGGCTGCTTGCAGTCTTTTATCATACAAAGCAATATTCTCATATAATATATCTAGCTTGTCACCCATTATTTCAACTGTAAATAATTCAAGCATTTCATTCTGTAGAACATTTATCTCGTCATACAGTTCTTTCTCTTGTGGATGGAAAAGTCTATTAATAACTGCATATATTGAGCACTCAGTTTTAAATTTAGTACTTGCCACTGCCTTAGGAGTTCCGGAAATGTTTCACCATAACTTGGCATTTTTAGGACCCTGAATCCTCTTGGTACTATTTTGTATTGTAGTGAGGCTTCAAGATGAAAGCATTGCCACTGCAACCGCTTAAACTCGTATAGCTTGTTTTCAAGTGTTCTATATTTACTCAAAAAGTCTTCATATAACTTATCATCATTCAAGTTGGAAACTGTTTGTGTAATCACTCCATTCAGCAGCAATGGTTTGGTGCCCATCCTAAATATAATATTAAAATGATCCATTTGATTTCGTCCATTCAATGGATTATATGCCAGTTCAACTTGGACTTCTTCTGGATTTCCTTCTGCTATGTTTGGGTGTGAAAAAAGGCAGAATCAAGCAGAAAAAAATAAGTAAAAATCACGACCCGATAAACTAACCAATGAAATAACAAATGTGATAATAAAAATATAAAAACTCAGTTAGACACGGCTAAAGAAGAAAATAATCTATTATATACAACGTAAGCACTTTCATGGTCTACCTAACTGCTTCATCAGACTATCAGAAATAAGAAAACCAACTTAATTTAAATGCATAGTCAGCCAATCAAATGTCTTCAATTAGTACTGAAATAGAACTTTTGAAAGTTCGTAAATTACAGATTGATTTGCAAGATTTTCAAAGAGGGGCAGTTTTCTCATGGTCCAGAGAAAGAGGCAGAGTTGCTACGCTGCCTAGAGAGTTTGAAGTTAGATTAACTACCGAACGATCAATAGTAATGCCTGAAGATATCCCTCCTTCATTGCAAGTGAATGTGACATTAAAAAGTGGAGTAGTAACTAATAGAGAGAACCATGCCGAAGTGAGTGAACAGTTACAATTGGCTGATACGGAGTCAGAAATGGTAACTCAGAATGATAAGAGAATTGACTCCAATATCAATCTATATATAGAAAAAAACAGCAAAGCAACACATGTTACCATCTACTTTAGGAGTTTTAAACTCCAAGGCAAATCAACATATTACAACGGCAAACTTTTTTTTTACTGAAGGATCCACTCCCCATAAGAGAGCATTCGAAGAGCAGAGGGAGAAAAGGCAGAGTCCAGTGGCTTTAGAGCATGAACAACCCGGGGAACCAGGAGTGCACTTGGAAGAGGCAGCAAAAGGTTTAGTCATAAATATTTCTTCACACATGTTAACTGAAACACAATTTTTATTATTATCGAAAAGTTTAACTTTTATTCCTGCACAGAAAGCTAATTTAGTAGAAGTACTGGAAGACTTAAAGCTTTTTGGAAGAACATTAACTTTGAAAAACTATGCGTAGCCATGAAATCTTTAAAAAAATGAGTACATATATTCCACCACCCCATCCTATGGTGGAAGCATTTATTGAGTTGTGTGACAAACAGATTAGGGATGCTTTCTCTGTGAAAAGCACCTCATGTTATTATAATATGTCCTTAATAGAATATAGTGCCTTAAATGAGTTAAACGAGATGTTGCGTATTGAAATTAGACCTGCCAAAAAGGGAGGGGGTATTGTAATCTTGGATTGAGAGTTATATTTACAACAGATGAAGTACCTATTGAATGATAAGAATACGTATGTAAGTGTATCTGGGAACGTTGTAAAGGGTATTATGGATAAAGTCTCCTTTCTCATTTTTGATTTATTGCTTACTGGCATCACTATTGATCATTCGGTAGTCAATCTAACTTCAAACTCTCTAGGCAGCATAGCAACTCCACCTCTTTCTCTGGACCATGAGAAAACTACCCCTCTTTGAAAATCTTCTAAATCCCTTTGTAATTTACAAACCTTGGCTGCTTGCAGTCTTTTATAATACAAAGCAATATTCTCATATAATATATCTAGCTTGTCACCCATTACTTCAACTGTAAATAAAAGCATTTATCTCATCATACAGTTCTGTCTCTTGTGGATGGAAAAAGTCTATTAATAACTGCATATGCTGAGCGCTCAGTTTTAAATTTAATACTTGCCACTGCCTTAGGAGTTCCAAAAATGTTTCGCCATAACTTGGCATATTCAGAACCCTGAGTCCTCTTGATACTATTTTGTATTGTAGTGAGGCTTCAAGATGAAAGGAAATCCCTCTGTAATTTAGGAACTTCAATTATTTTAATGTAGATTATCCCTTGATTCCCAGCATGTATGGTTTACCTAAAGTTCATAAACATCTTAGGGTTCCACCTATGCATCCGATTGCTTCCAGCAGGGGCTGGACAACGGAATCTTTATTCAGCTATGTTGAAAAGAATTTGCATCCTCTACTGGATAGTTGTGAGACCATTTTGAAAGACACCAAAATGTTTTTAGAAAGATTGTACGTAGAAACTAAGCATATTAATGGCAAATATCTGTCCGTTACATTGGACAGTGAATCTTTATTTACCATTATCCCTAATGTGTGGGATATTGAAAATATCAGATAATTTTTGAATGCTAGAAACTATGATAATGATAAGATAACTTTGATATGTATCCTACTTGAGATGATTTTAGAGAATAATGCCTTTGTTTCTGATAAAGAATTTTACCTACAGAGGGTTGACGTAGCTATGGGCACAGCTTGTGCAAATAGCTAAGCCAACCTATCTTTGGTACAATAGGAAACAGAGAATGTATTATCAAATGATACATTTAGGGGTTGTATTAAATGTTATGTGTGCTTTGTGGATTATTTTTTTTTTGTTGAGGCAAGAATCTGTAGAAAAATTGAGAGAATTAATTGATAATTTACATATGACGACGAACTCTCTGAAGTTCACATATAAATATTCACAAGATGAAATTGAATTTTTGGATGTGAAGATTAGTAAGACGGACCTAAATAGAATACAGACAGGTCTTTATAGGAAACCAGTAAGGAAAAATAATCTACTACACAACAAAAGTACGCATCTGAAACATGTTAAACAAAATGTGCTGAAGGGACATGTGTACAGAATTATGCAGTTCTACAATGATGATATTAGGTTAGAATCAGCACTTATAGCACTGGAACAAGATATTTTTGACTAGAGGATATATATATATATATATATATATATATATATATATATATATACACAGAGAGAGAGAGAGAGAGAGATGTATGCATTAAGGAAGCATGGAAAGAAAGACAGAATAAGTTTAAACCATGTTATGGTGAGAGTTTAGAGAGATATAAGAAGTGATGGGACACAGAGAAAAGAAATAGATAATGTTTTGAGAATACCCCTTCCATATTCAAATGATGTTAGCAGGGTCTGTGAAATTATCAAGCAGAATTGGAATATTTTAACTACTGTAGATGAATTAATAGATGCTGTAGGGGATGGACCCCACTTCTCTTTCCATAACAACAAATCTCTAAAGCGGCATTTATGTTATAGATCTAATAGTGAGAGGAGAATGGTAGTATCAGACAGGCTGGGGACATATGCATGTAGAAACTGTATGGTATGCAATTATATCTACATAGGAGGTCAACTTATACATCCACTTATAGGCTTTAGGATTGAATTGAGTTTTTATGCTAATTGCAGGACAAAGAATCTTGTATATTTTAATTTTTGCACAACAAGTTATGTTTTTTATATAGGTAAAACAAACTGTATGTTCAAAGACAGAATACTAGAACACTGTAGGGATATTCAGAATGCAAAAGATACTAATGCTTTGGCACAACATATAGTAAAAGAAGGTGGTAGCCACGCATTTAAATTCTTCGTTGTAGAAGTAATTGATGAAGGGATTAGAGGTGTTGACCTGAAGAATATTACAGAAGCAGCAGAACAAAAATGGATTCTGCTGTTTCATGCAGATAAATTTCCAGTAAAGTTTCTTTTCTAAAAGCCAGAGCACTACAACATTAAGACTGTCAGTTTCAATATACTGTTTATTTATGCTGAGCTAAAGTGTGATTTTTAGAGTTGTTTTGTTTTATTAAAGTTCTTATATGTGTTAAGATACTATATCTTTTAAAAGTTCTATTTCAGTACTAATCGAATACATTTGATTGGCTGACTATGCATTTAAATTAAGTTGGTTTTCTTATTTCTGTTAGTCTGATGAAGTGGTTAGTTAGACCGTGAAAGCGCTTACGTTGTATACATTAAATTATTTTCTTCTTTAGCCGTGTTTAACTGAGTTTTTATATTTTTATTATCACATTTGTTATTTTATTGGTTAGTTTATCGGGTCGTGATTTTTATTTAGTTTTTCAATATTAGAACTAAACTGGAAGGGTATGACACTTAGCAATTATATTTAGGGGTCAATTCAACATTCTTCCTAGTTTGACTTAGTATACTTCAACCAGGCTGTAGTTTAAATTCTATGAGAGAAAGTCTGGGTTTCTAGCATTACTTCTTATATACAGATATCTTAACTTTTTTCTCTAAATATGTTCATAACAGATATCAAAACACATACAACAATAACAGGCATAAACAACAGGTGAAAAAATGATAACACATTTTCAAATAAATAATATAACTACGTACATATATTAGCAATTTAACAAAAGACCTTAGATAATATAAATAATTAAGGAACCTATACCCAAGATAGTATACTTTGCGGGTGGACTTACTAACTGCTAACAATCTTTTGTAAACTTTCCCAAGAACAGTGTTGACTAGCAAAAAAATTATGAATTTATTTTCTAGTTTGTATAAATATTTTAGAACAGATTTTGAAAAATTGTTAAAGTTGGCTTCATTTGACATTAATCACTGTGATAATTTAAATATTTTACCAAAACAAAATGCAGATTGGCATATCCCTAAATACAGTGCACTGCTGCATAAATGCGTTTTTAACGCTATGTTTAGTACGCAGATCTTAATAATGAAGAGTGGTATGCAGAAGACTTTCATGTTCTGTGAATGGAGTAGTAATGGCCGTAGTAAACAATGGTACAATATACACAAATGTCACTCCAGAATGGGGGGAGGACACTGTAAAGTATGACAGTACTACATTAAGCAACACTGAACAGCCATAAATAGCTACCACCTCACTAAGTGCCTCTTCACTTTTGCTCTGTGTTCCTCCATCAAGTATAAGTGTGCTTCATAAAAAGCTTCCAGTAACAAGGTAAGACAGCAGTGCTAGGGTCATTACCATTTATGGATAATCGCTGGTGCTGTGGGCACTCCCATTGGTGGGAGTTTGGCAGTATCATTGTGTGGGGGAGACGAAAGGCATGGCTATGGTAGCAGGGCACCTTGCGCAAAGTGGAAATCCATTGGCAGGTATGTTCCTACTGTACCAAGGATTTTTTTTTTAATTCAGCACTGAAATGCCAACAGTTCTGGTAGATGAGCAACACATTGCTAGGAAATGGGGGTACTGCTATGATCACAAAGACTGCACAATCTGTAGGTTCACAGTTCAAGTCCCATAAGTTACTCCACTGGCCTCAGATCACATGCAGTTAGTGCAGTGTTTGCTAATTATGTACTTTCCTGGGGTGGGGTGGATCACTTATATGTGTACTTTGTGTATGGAGTACTGTGGCTACACAATGGCATAAGACTGATTACAGGGTATTATCCCATTGTTTACCATTTTCTATGTAGGACTTGGTATACACAGCTCTATCCTTGGCACCCAGAATTAACAAAAACAAACTTTCCTTTTCTACAAAGGAATCAGTTTTATGCAAAATACTACAGTTACAAGGTTAAACTTATTAGACGAGATGTAAAGATGTTCCATTCATCAAATGTTGTTGAGTAACATCTGACTCCTTTAGTGACCCCTTGTGCAGCCAATCACATCAACAGAGTTACTAAGTAAGTATGGAATAGAAACATATTGCCAGGCCTTTCTTCCTTTCACAAGCACATGTATGGACAATTTAGTTGCCAATTCAACTACAACATGCAGATATGTGGGAAGAAACTAACGTACCTTGAGAAAACCAACATGAACACAGGAATAACATGCAGATTCTGCACAGAAGGTACCGCAGATGAGAAGTGAACTAGAGAATGTCTTGTTGTGAGAGAGCAATGCTACTCACTGCGCCACAGTGTCACCCTGTTCCTTAGTAGCCACATATAGGGCCAGAATATGCAAACCATATCAGTGTTGCCCATGACACAGCCAGCTAATGTAGCAGGAAAACCTGGAACATATGCAGTTTTCTTAGCAGTGGTAGGATAGGTGTTATTATTAGTCATATATTGCATGTAGAGCAACTTAATAAAAGGAAAATAACTAAGAGAATAACTCCATAGTTTCTCCTGATAAAAAGCAGAAGACAATCTGGTGAAGAAAATTTGGGTCAGGCAGGAAGAAGGCAAGAGGAAACAAGGGTCTCCAGCAAAGAGGTAGATGGATTGTGTAAGAGAAGACCCATGACAGTCAGGCATGAGTGTTGAAGAAGGTAGAAGAGTGGCATTGAATCAGGAGAGGTGGCAACAGTTCACATGACACCCCAACCCCATGGAGAAAACAGGAAAAGGGGGATGATGATGATAATGATGACAATGATTCTCCCAATATTGTCATCTTTGAAAGAATTAACAAAATTAATCCAAACAGTTGACTGATGAAGCTGTAAAATAAATTTAGTCTTAGAAAAAGGTATACATATTAGAAATGTCATTTATAGAAAGATGTGCTTGTTTTAGTAACTGAAACTGAACATAGCTAGAGCTATTCTCTGCATACTGACAGCCATTTAATTCCTTTTTCTGAGTTAGAAGAAATTTTTAACATTTTCTTTGTATACACTATTTATAACATACTTCTAAGGTACTTGATTGCATCCTGTGCCATACGTCAGGCTGAAGTTTGATGTTATAGACATATTTTATTAACACCTTGCAGTAACCTTTCTGCATTCAGAGAGAGACCTACTGTGGTGCTTATTTTACGAAGATATGCAGTACAGTGGTGGGCTGCTCCTTCAGCCATGCTACTTGCTAATGAGGCACTCTGAGGTAGAGACATATGCTAATTAGCCATGTGCTGTCCCCATGGAATTGCCTGTAGTAATGCATTTAAGCCGTCAAGCAATTCAGAAAATCACTCAGTTTTACAAATTAGCAAGGCCAGCCCTGGCTACTCATTGTAATAAACACTGCCTAAAGATGATGTTCAGCCATTGCAAAAGAGGTAAGTGCTGGCAAGTGTAGTGGTCAGGTAGTGTCTAGGGGTATGTGAGTGTCTCCACGTGAGGGATTGCATCTGTGAATGTATGTGCGAGTGTGTGTCTGCTTAGGAGGTAGCAGTAGGAGTGGGTTATTGAGAATTAAGTATGTGTATAATGAACGGGTAAATGTGTCTGTGAATGCCATTGGGTGGGGAGGAGACTCTATAGGTGTGTGTGTGTGTGTGTGTGTGTGTGTGTGTGTGTGTGTGTGTGTGTGTGTGTGTGTGTGTGTGTGTGTATGTGTGTGTAATGAATTTTTAATAATGTGTGCATGGGTGTGGGGGGGGGGGGTGAGTTGGTCTGGCTATCACACTTCCACACACCACTAGACTAAAGAGCAAAGCCTGCAACATTGGGTCAGGGGGAGCACTAGTCACCACGGATAACCCTACAGATGTGTATTTGGGAGGGAACACTAAACACAAAGGATAACTTTAAGTATGTTGGTTGGGGGAACACTGTACACCAGGTATAACTCTAAGTATGAGGGACAGGGGAACACTTCACACTAGGGATAACTCTAATTAAGTGTCTTAAAGGCTCCAAAAACTGAAAAAACCCACATGGTTTACAGCAAATCTTGAACTTTTTGCATTATGTCTCTGTAGCAAAATAAGTAGTTGTTATTATTTTCTAATTTGTTATACCCCCAAATGATCTAAAGGAGGCTGCTGTGGCTAGCATGATTTTGTTTTACAGGCAATGTCTTCACCTTCCTGATGTCACATTAGAGGGACAGAAAGAAATCTTTATGATGAAGGGATCATTTACTGTAGTTTTCTAAGTTTACAATGTTGCTGTGACTGCCTACTTTTTACTGTCAGCAACAATCCACATTTTTAATCACTTTGCTTCTTTGATTTTCATTACTGACCATTTCTGTTTGAACCACAGGCTTGAAATGCAGCTGAGTTAATTGTTAATAGAAAAAAAATGCAAAATCAAATATTGACAGAAAGTAAGACAAGATACATGAACATATTTTCTTTCTTTCTTTCTTTGTACATACATACATACATACAAATGTTTCAAGCACGGGCATTAAAGCCGTTCTAGCTTGCCAATATGCCAAAACACTTGTTCCCATAATAATGTGTCCAGGCTGTTCTTAAAAATATCTAAACTAGTACTTGCTTTAATGTAATTTGGTAGTCTGTTCCATGCATCAGCTACTCTGTCAGAGAACCAATTAGTACACTTCTCATTCCTATAGAACCTTCTACATAGGTCGTCTGATGATTCTCTAGTACTTTTTGTTAACCCCAAACATTCCCAGAGGTAGCTGTCCCTAAATGCCCTATATACCTGAATACGATCTCCTCTCACATATCTGTAAGAGACATTGTACAAGTTCAGGTATTTTAGTCTTTCATAATAACTTAGATTTTCACATCCATGGATGCCCTTAGTATATTTCCACTGTACTCTTTCCAATTTATTCATGCTTGTTTTCCTATAGGGTTTCCATATTGTTATTCCATACTCAAGTTTGGGTCTAATGTAACTAACAAACAATGACTTCATTATGTTTGATTTACTAGACTTTATAAATCTTTTTATACAACCTATAGTTCTATAACTATCATTAGCCAATTGGTTGATATGATTAGAAAAACTCATAGCTGAATCTACCCATATATCCAGGTCCTTAAATGAGTCTACAGTTTCAATCACTGTGTGCTGTATTAAATATTCACCTTTCAGTTTATGTCTCCCAAATCTCATCTGCTTAGTTTTTGATGTATTTATCAACATATTATTCACCTGTGCCCAAATGGTCAATTTAGTCAAATTATTTTGCAGACATGCCTTATCTGTAACACTTGTAATCAGTTTACCCAATTTCAGGTTGTCAGCATATAGACTGTAGAACACCTCAGATGAAAAAGTAAGGTCTGAAAGCTACAATCTAAACAAGTAAGGGCCTAGTACAGAGCACTGTGGGACACCTTGACTGTAACCAAGGATTTCACCTGTCCAGTTGGTGTGTGATACTTGCCATGTCCTATTTCTAAACGATGCAGCTATCCATCTTATCAACAGTACAGCAATACCTAGTTGTACTAATTTATTGATCAGTGTTTTGTGCATGACCCTGTCAAATGCTAAAGTTAAATCTATAGAAATCACATCACAGCACAATTTTTCATTCATAACTGTTATTATATTGTTATAGGACATCGTGTTACAGGTGGTAATAGATCAATTTTCAACATATGCAAGCTGATATATGGTTTCAAGTCCCAACCTATCCAGTTCTGACAATAACTTATCCAATATTGCCTTCTCCATTATTTTTCCACAACATGAAAGTAGACTTAAGGGTCTATATGATTCTGGGTTTGTCCTACTCCCCTTTCCCTTAAAGACAAGTTTAATAAGTGCATGTCTCCAATCTTGAGGAATCTCCCCATATTTATATGACCTAGTGAATAGCAGATGTAATGGCAGTGTAAGTTCTTGCTTAAGTGTTCTCAGGTCATTGTTACTTATTCCGTCTCCTCCCTGTGGTTTGTTTGGATCCAGTTTGCACAGTTCTTTTTCAATATAATCTAATTTGATTCCAGTATCTGGGGTTACCTGGATGTCACTAGTATAGCTTACCACCCCTTTTGTGGAGCCAAACTGTTTTACATAAGATTTTGTAAATATATCTATAATCTGTTGTGTCTGAGAATAAATTTTAGAATCTGCACACAGTTTATCAATTTGTGCATCTTAACTCCTTCCACATCTTATGTATCTATAAAAAGGTTTCCTATTATGCTCAATATCTTTATATAAATTTTCTTCAAATTTTTCTTGATCTTGCCTAACACTATCTGTTTGTCTGGCTCATTTATTTCAGTTTTCAAAGTTGTAGTTTGACCTCTCTTCCATTTCTTATATTTTTTGTCTCTCACCTTAATCAGGTATCTTGTTCTCATGGAAATATACCCCCATGATGTTGTGTGCCTAGATCCTGATGTTAAACATTTTTTGACTTTGTGCACTCAAACAACTTGTGACACTGAAAGTTTGATAAAAGGGAAAGACATCTAATTTGTAATAATAAAAATGTGTTTTCTTGTTTATTTGCATCTGAAAACTAAGCTTAAAAGCCCTGCATTTATTTGAGGTGTCGTGCTTTCAATCTATAACTGATAACGCACATTTAAATGCTATTATTTAAGAGGCATAGTTTTCTTAATGGCTCTGTAGCTGGGAGAAGGGACCTAACACAATTACTCTGCCACTCTTAATAGCCTTTGTGATGTAACAAATGAGATAAATGCAGGAAACAAAAATAAGTTTAGACGTAAAACAAATGGAATAATTATTAAATGATGCTTTTTCTGTATGTGAAGTGCCCAGAGTTGGATTATAAGGAACGAAAATAACATTTTGGAAAGAAAAACTTGACTTTTGGTGAATTTATCCTTAAAAAAACACTTGCAAAGAATCATTAGACACTAGGGATAACCCTACAGATGTGGTTTTGGGGAAATATTAGACACCAGGAATAACTCTAAGTACAAGGGTTGGGGGGGAACGCTTGACACTAGGGATAACTCTAACTAAGTGTTTTAAAAGCACTTAATAAAAAAAACACTTGCAGAGAACCACTACACATCAGGGATAACCCAAAAGATGTTTCTACAGTTTGGCAATAAACAACTTTTATTTTGGACCACTGTGCATTCACTTTTTTTTGCATTGCCTATTTGTATCACTTTCTTGCATCATATAGTAATCCATCGTTTTCATCATCACCATATCATTCTCATCTTTCCACTCTCCCGTTTTAAAAGATTAGGGCTTTGCAGCTTTATGCATCACTGGGGTCTATATCCATAGAGCTGAGCACCAGCTACAACAGAATTTCAAAGCCCGCTTTAGCGTGCTTTTGCGTGATTTAGCGCGGAGTTGCCCATAGAGCACCATCGGGCAGCGCCGGTTAAACAAGGTTAAACTATTTCTGGCTCCGTAAAGTCTGCTCTTCAATTTTTCCCTTAGAACTTCTCTACTTGCAATCTAAACAGTCTATTCTCTATCTCAAAAGCTCAGCACTTGCTCCTAAAGCATTTTATATAGGTAAAGTACTTATATACTAATCAAAGTACTACATTAGCCTAGAATCCCCTTGAGTACCCATTTCCCTATAGATCCCTTCTGACTCAGTTACACAGCAAACTTTTTCACTTTTTCTAGCATGTCGAAGGGTCAGTTGCTAGCGTCCTCTCCTGTTCAGCTGGTGAATCTGGGCATCTTGAGGCAATGTTACAATTGCCTCATGTACACAGACAACCCACTCCTTCTCCCACAAAACACAAATACATGTGAGAGATGCAACTATATAGCCAAACTGGAGGCTGAGCTCTCTCAACTCAGGACTGGCAAGACCAGACAGGAGGAGAAGGAAACCATGCACACCACAAACCCAGTTTCACATAGAACTATCACAACTGCAAAACAAACACATAAACACACAAAGACATACTCGGAAGCACTGATCAAAAATCTACCAAAACTACAGAGGCCTCCAAAGCAGACACCCAAGCAACTGCCACCTCAAGACATAAGACATGCAACACATAGTTCTCAAAGTCAGTGTGCTAAACAGTCACAGCCCTTAAGGCCAAACACAATGCCAGACACACTTGCTATAGGTGACTCCATAGTCAGACACACTGACGTCCCACTCACCAGACTGAACAAGGAAAAGATCACAGTAAGCTGCCTGTCAGGCGCTAAAATCTGCCACATAACACAGGCACTCAGGTCACTCCACAGCAAGTACAAGTATGACTCAGTCATTGTCCATGCCGGTGTGAACGACCTGAGATGTACCTCCTTGGACTACATGAAAAGAGACATAGAGGAGCTCTCAGATTATGTAGCCCAGGCCGGTATGACCCTGACCCTGAGCAGTATCCTATCCTCACCAAGATTGATGCCACAATACAGAGACAAAATGATCAGCTTTAATAATTGGCATAATTACTGGTGTCATTCTAAGGGGATCCAATGTCTGTCTGCCTGGGATGACATGCTTGACAAGCCACACTGCTTCGCAAGGGACGGCCTGCACCTGTCACCCCTGGGCTTCCGGATATTGGCAAAGGCTCTTGCCACCCCCATAGTGCCTTTTTTAGGCAAGGCTCAAATGATAAACCTACCGCCCTAGAAAAAAAAATGGAGAAAAACTAAGGGTAATACTGCTCAATGCCAGAAGTCTAAACCTCAAGATGCACTCGAAGCCCTCCTCAGTATGGAGAACATCGATGTCTGTGCTGTGACTGAAACCTGGTTCAAGGCTCCTGAGAGCACCCCAGCATTATCAGGTTATACCTCATATCATGCGTTCCGGCCCCAAAATCCGGACCGAACCACAAAAGGATGGGGAGTATCCATATTCATAAAGGATACCCACACCTCCAGGTTAGTGGCAATGCACGAAGCATCGGAGACCATCCAGGTGCAATTAACCATAGGCAAAACTGCCCTACAGTTTGTAGCATGCTACAGACCACCCTCTCAAACTCAGGAAACCCACACAGCCTTCCTGAAGACACTGGAGAGTATGAATGTCTCTCCAAACACCATCATATTGGGTGACTTCAACTACCCAAACATAGACTGGGAACATTACTCAAGCCTCAACACCCTAGCCCAAAGGTTCCTGGAGTTCATAAACTCAAATGCTATGGAACAACTAGTCACCATTCCCACAAGAGGAGAAAATATACTAGACCTGATCATCACAAACATGGGGACAAAATGCTCCACACCGGAAGTATATCCCTCATTGGTGAGATCAGACCATAAATTAATCTCACTGGAGATCCACATCCCGCCCCCAACCCCAGCAAAAAAGACCACAGTGAAGAACTTCTCAAAAGCAAACTTCACACTTCTTAAGACTGGAGTGGTATCCTTCAAGGCCCCCGAGGCAGTGGAAACCACAACCCACGCTGCTGAATCCCTTACAAATGCCTTCTACGAGCACCTCCAGGAATGTATGGATCAAGCAATCCCTAATAAAATCAAGACCCTTTCCACCAAAGGCAGATGCCCGGTCTGGTGGACCCCAGCCATTAACAAACTCTACAACAAGAGGAGAAAGCTACTACATGACAGAGCAAAATCCCTAAAAGGGAAGGCATCTCTGATCACTACTAGCAAAAAACTACGATCACTCATAAAATCATCCAAGGCCAACTTTGAGAGAAAAATCGCTAATGACACAAAAGACAATCATAAGGCCTTCTTTAGCTATGTTAGAAACCTGGGTGGAAACTCCCAGATATGCTCAGAATTAGTCCAAAATTATACAAAAATCACTGAACCCACAGACATTGCCAACATACTGGCAGACAGGTTCAGTGCAAATTTCTCCCCTCCCTCCCCCCCAAAAGGAGAAATATCTATCCCACCAGAGTCTAGCCTCCCAAACATCTCAGATGCACAGGTGAGAGCTGCTCTCTCTAAAGCAAAAAACACAGCATCAATGGGACCGGACGGTGTCCCCGGCTGTGTGCTACACAAACTTAATGAGGAACTAAACCCACACATAAGACTGCTGTTTAATCTTAGCCTTACTACAGGATACGTACCCAAAGAATGGCGTACGGCAACTGTGGTCCCACTCCACAAAGGCGGTGCTTCTATGGACCCTGGAAATTACCGCCCCATAAGCTTGACGAGCCTTGTCTGCAAAGCTATGGAGAGGATCATAATGGAACTCATAAATAAAGACATTGGGGAACTACAGACACTGGATCCTACCCAATTTGGCTTTGTCAAGGGCAGATCCTGCCTCTTGAACTTGGTCGACTTTTTCGAAACAGTCACTAATGCCTTTGATGAGGGTAAGGCAGTTCACACAGCCTACCTTGACCTAGCAAAAGCGTTCGACACAATACCCCACTCAGGCATCATAGAAAAGCTCACCAGCTTAGATGTAAACCCATATGTCACAAGATGGGTTGCAAACTGGCTCAAGGACAGAACCCACAGGGTTAGAGTTGCTGGTGCCATGTCAGACTCTAAGCCAGTCACAAGCGGTGTCCCACAGGGCTCAGTCCTGGGCCCCCTCTTGTTCGGCATTTATTTTTCTGAAGTGCAGGCAAACATAGGGGGATTGTGGCTGACAAAATTTACAGATGACTGCAAACTGGGCACCATAATTGACACTCCATCAGACACAGACATCCTCCAGAAAGGTCTCATAGAAATGGATAACTGGTGCCAGAGCCATGGCCTTAAGCTAAATGCCAAAAAATGTATAGTCATACCCTTTGGGAAAAACAAGGTAACCCCTAATTACCACATAGGTGGTAATCCATTAAACACGGAAGACGTTATCAGGGACCTGGGGACCCAAGTTGACAGTAACCTCTCTTTTGACACTCACATTGCCAAAGTGGTTTGGAAGACCTTCTACATTGCCCACCTGATCATGAAGGGATTCACATCCAGATCAGGAGAGGTCATTGTACCCCTGTACTCTTCACTTATCAGACCAATGATTGAGTACAACGCCCCATTCGGAATGTATCTTACCCGACACCTGCAGCAGTTGGAAAGACCCCAAAAGTTCCTCACCAAAAGGATAAAGGGGCTCAAACATATGTCATACGCTGCCCGACTGAAGAAACTCCAGCTCTATTCAGTCGCATACCATCTGCTCAGAGGTGATCTGTACCTGACATACAAGGCCATGTCCAAACCGGAATTAATAGACATGCTCCACCTCAAAAAATCCAAATCCACCAGAGCCACGAGAGCAAGAGACTTAAACCTCAACACGGATATAAATAGGACGTGCTGGAGGGACAGATTCATCACCCAGAGACTCCCTACACTATGGAACAGAATCCCAGTCCATGTGAGGCAGAGCCCCTCACTGACTCTGTTCAAGAGAAATCTTGACGAGTGGATGGGAGATCGTAGGTTTACCCCGGGAATCATCTCTGTGTCACTGCTGGACAGAGGCACAGCAAACAAATGGGTATAGTATTCTCATCCTAAGGGGTGGTGAAAGCCACACACACTCTGGCTAGGCTTATAAATGCCCTAGGGCAGATAGCCTAGTATGAACCTATGAACCTATGAACCTATGAAAGACAGTACTGGGCGAGGGTTAAAGATAATATGCAAATGATCAAGGTAAATTTTTTTTTTCACAAAAGAATGATCTTATATATCACTGTGCATGCAAACAAACATTCTTTAGAGGAAAAAATTAAGTTGCTTTTTACAATAAGTAAATAAAAAATTAGTTTTAAAACTTCTGCAGAATATCTTGAATTAAGTACAGTGTACCAGAAGGATGCAATTATAGCATTATTTTGGTAAGCACGAATTACAGTTAATTGAAATGTGTAAAGAATTGTCAAGAAATTAGGTAATTGTAATTTGTTAAATTAACAATTTGGTAAAAAATATTAAGTGATTTTTTTGCCAAACTGTTAATTTAACAAGTCGGCAATTGCTTAATTGCTTTACAATTCTTTAGATGTTCCAATTGTCCCTAATTAGTGGTTGCCACTACAATGATGCTATTATATCCAGATGCTGGTATATTGTATTCAATGTGGGACATTAGGAAACATATCCATTACATTGCAGCATTCCAGAAAGTTTCAACACTTTTTAATTTGAATTTAAAGTAACAACTTTGTTTTTCAGCTGTAAGGCGGCTCTAAGGCTATGATAAATGATAGAGAAGGTTAAGGCTATTTGGAATGGCAGGGAAGGTAGGGTGACATACAAATCTTTGCCCTAATTAGATCATTGGGCTGGTATAAATAGAATAGCCCATTGTCAAAACAA
Organism: Protopterus annectens; assembly: GCF_019279795.1. NCBI lineage: Eukaryota > Metazoa > Chordata > Ceratodontiformes > Protopteridae > Protopterus > Protopterus annectens. Next base: position 443,459,533 of record NC_056741.1, on the reverse strand, counting down.
AAACAAGGCATGTTCACATCACCAAACTTGTTGCCAGACTCATAATGTCTAAATATCAATTGAAGTGTATAGTTACAATGACTCTTGCATACACAGAAATGTGAGCTCTGTTAGATGACAGGGTGTGTGGTGTCTTAGTGAGTAAATGCACCTGTGAGAGGGAATAGTATACTGTTGAGTCACTCAGACAATATGCAAAACTATCTGTCTTATCTAAACAACTTAAATTCAGCAGTGGATTGGTGGGAGGATAATTATAATGCCAAGCCAAAGGTATACTGTCTAAATGAAACAGCATATCATCAGACTCCTATTTAGGGTTACTGACCTAAAGAACTGAATTTAAAGCAGAAGCTGGAAAAATGTAAACCACTGTTGTATATTTCTGGATGACTGATTTTCTAAATGAAGATAACCCTCTAGACACAGCTCTGAGCTGCCACACATGACAAAAGTGCATTCAAGAGAAATACACAACTTAAAATAAAATATGAATGTGAAAGGTAGCTGTCATTAAGTCAAATGGCTGTACCAAGCAAGCAATAATGCTTGACAGGGAGTCTGTTATTGTGTAAATAACTCCCACCAGGGGTGTTCCGAGCCCTAACGCTGCAGGCAGAGGGCCTCTGCACCCCCGGAAGGGTTTTATTTAAACAATAACATACACCCTGGAAGGCATTATTACACTTATAGAATGGGTTATCTGTTATATTGTTTTGTATTTGTTTTTTAATGACTACACACACACTCACACACACACACACACACACACACACACACACACACACACACACACACACACACACACACACACACACACATATTAATAATTTTGAAGTAAAATAGTTCCTTTGCCTACTGTTTCAAACTTGCTACATTATACACTGACAAATTATTGGGGGTTGAAGTCACTAAATAATGAGTTACAGACTTTATCATAGTTCTCAATAAAATCAGAAGTAATCAGGGACACTTTTAAAATATTAGTACTATTAATCTGAGACATTGATAGACTATGGGAATGTGAATTAATATACATTTTTGAAGTAAAAAAGTCTATAACTCTATTTATTGTCATTGTTTATTATGTGTAATTTACCATGCTGCAGTAGCGTTATCGCCTCACAGTAAGACGCAGTCCGGTTCGATTCTCAGCTAGAGCGTCTTCTGCATGGAGACATGCATGCATGGGCGTACCTTCGTTGAAGGTTGTGCATCAGGGCTGGTAACTCGGCACGTAAAAATCAACTACCAAATATTAGCGGACCGGAGTTCCGCTGTGGCGACCCTTAACCGGGAAAAGCCGAAAGACACAAACAAACCACCTTTTCTCCAAAAGTTACCAGTTTTAGGAGGGTTTAATGGAGACATAGCTAAAATTTGAATCAAAATCAGGGGTGTCTGTGAAAATCAAGAACAGGTGAGAGGTATGGATTTATTATCCTTCAAAAAATGCATGCTAACATAAATCCTGTTATTATAGCAACTGTCTAATTTTATAAGAGCAATATTAAAAGTTTGTCTCAATTTTTTAAGCCTTTGACTCCCCACATTATTTTTAGGCTTTATCTTTCTTGTCCTAAGAGGCTGAGAGGTATGCATACCTCTTAAGTCTAAAAGAGCTGCATCCACTGCTCAGTCTTCCTCTGTCTCTCTCACACACACACACACACACACACACACACACACACACACACACACACACACACACACACACACACACACACACCTCCATACCCACACTTCCACTTTCATGCATGCAAGTACCCATACACTCACACACACAGACAGTAACATAAACACACTCACACACAAACACTATTCAATTTTTTATTACTATTATCCATTTGTTTTAATTTTGCACTCACTAAACAGCAAAAGTGCTGCTTAGTGAGTGTAAAATAATGACTTGATCACTCTCTTTATTAATTTCAAACACCCATACTCTCACACACACACAGACATAAACACAAACGCTGTCTTTTTCTTTTTTTAATTTTATACTCACTAAACAGCAAAAGTATTGCTTAGCAGGTGTAAAATAATGGCATTTATTAGCTTCCTTACAGACCGTGCTCCATGGCAGCTTAATATACTGTTGTGAAGCATTAGATTAATTTATTAGTGGGCATTTCCTGTACATTAGCATGTTCTTCTCCAATTAGATTGGCAATGTACAGGTTGCCCATTCTCCAAGTTCATCTAATACTTGCTATTCTAATAGCTAATCTATACTGCTGCCTGAAAATCAACATTTGACTTAAAATTGAAATTCAGTAAAAATGGCACTTTAACTTTTTATGCTCGTGTGCACAGTAACACCTTGTTTAGCTATCCAGATTTCAGCCTTTTTTGGTGTATTACTCAGATTTATTCATAAGCTAAGTTTTTATGATTGTGGAACAATATAATACTAGTGGATATCAAAGCAGTAGTAACTGATCAGTGACAACATGCTTTGTTGCCATTCCCCTGTAAAGAATGTGGTACCTTTTTCTGTTGCTGGCTTTTGTTTTGTGTTGTATATTCTAGTGCAATGACAGTTGTAGGTAGATGCAGGACAAGATCTCTTGGCAGCAGTATACATTGTGAATGTCATGACAGAATTGGGGTACTCATACTGAAACATGGCTGGAGAGCAACTCTGAGAACAGCTGGAAATCCAGTAACATAACTACAGTCTAGTCTGCTCCATGCAGGGGTCATACCTGCTTCATATTGGAAGGAAAAAAAGATATTAGGGTACTCAAGACATTAGAGTAACTATGATGGTGGAGAATATGCAGTTGCAACCCAGAACCTGAGCAGATGCATCTAACCACAAGTTAAAAGTGTGAAATAAAAAATGTTGTCACATGTTCCACAAAAGGATAATAATAATGCTCATCGCTGTCACATTTATTATAACACTGCAGTAACAATAAGAATATCTTCTTGTGTTATATATAACACAAATAAGAAACATGCATGTCCACGGCTAGAGGAGTTTGGCTGTATTGCCCTGAAATTACCCATAAATAGACTTAAAAGTAAAAGAAAAAGGCATGGACATTCAGAATTGCCATTTAACTGAAATACCTCATATCCTTAAAGGGTAATTTGCATATATCCCATGTTGCCTCTGATACAAGAGGTTTAAGGTATCACACAGTGGAAAGTCTAGCTTTGCTAGATTTTTCTTTTTGTATTTTTAACCAATTGGTTTTCCTGTGTGACCTTTTTACACATTGTTTTAGTTTATATGTAAGAGGCTATATTATTATGACTTGGAACATTTTATTTGCCTGTCAGCATTTATTTATTTTTATTTAACATTTGTTTACTGGGAAAGGCCAGGGGAGAAAAGCCCCATGAGTAACAATAAATTTTAATGCATGAATTACAATAATCAATAAAGTATAAAGTAAACAAAATGTAGCATACATAAGAAAATATAAATTTGTTACATCATGACAACAAAACCTAGGCTTTGAACTTAGCTAGTACTATTTGTAAAGTATGACTTATGTCAAGATATAAGGTTAAGACAGGCCGGTAGGAATAAAAGATTAAACACAGGGGAAGAAGTTGGATATGGTTGGGCATTGTGTACTATGTACTTATTCTACCAGGACTATCTAGCCAACATATTGTCTAAGAATTTACCTTTATACATACATGATCATCTGCATAATTTTATTCTCAGATATTTATAGCAGCTGCACTTCACAAAATTTAAGTTATTTCATCAATTATATGGCAATTACTACAAATTAGGCATGCTAGAGGAATGCAAATGTCAGATCAGACTGTTTTACTGACAGTGGAATTGAAAACTGAAATAATACTAACACAACTCAAAGAAATTTGCTTGGGACTCTAACAAAGGTGAAGTTTATTTTAAAATCAACACCTGTGAAATCATATAATTTCTGTGCTGTTCTTGAAACCAAATGACAGCTTCCTCAAATGCCGCATTTATTTATTTATTTTTGTGAAATATTCTTTTCCAGTGACATCTGTAGTGCTGGACTGCACTGCATTTGTTATTATCTTTCAGCTTTTCCCGGTTAGGGGTCACCACAGCGAAACTCCAGTCCACTAATGATTGGCAGTAGATTTTTACAGTGCCAAGTTGCCAGCTCGATGCCCAGCCTTCAACAAAAGCACACCCATTCACATATGTCTTTCAGAACATCACTCAACCCACGGGGAAGACATGCAGACTCCGCACAGAAGGCATTCCTCACACACTAGCTGAGAATCGAACCGGAGAACCTCTTGCTATGAGGCAACAATGCTACCACTGCACCACCGCAGAATATACTTTCTATAATCTGTAGTGCTATTATGTGGGTAATAGAGTGGGATGGACTTTCATTGTAGTGGTAGGCTTTGCCTTTTCTCCACTGTTGGGTAACTGTAAAATTAATATATTTAAGTAATTGCTGAGAAGGAGTAAGGGACTTATCCCCCATAAAATAGCATTATTTTTAATACATTGTTTTGATTTTTCATTTTAACTGCATTTTTACATTAAATAATACAGTTTTTATCATTTTAGTTTTGTTTTTCCAGATTTCAAGTGTTAGGCATTCAAATTTTGGACATGAGCCTAATAAATGCATACCAACATATAAGAAAAAAATAAAACAGAAAACAAGACTTAAGAAATGCTTTTGCAAAATCACATGGTTCAAAATGTCTATGAGAAAACAGAATTTTACTCTACTGGGAAAGAAAGCAGACAATTAAAAATGCATGCGGTAAAATAAAAGTGAAGTTAAATGAGCATCTGTAAACATTTAGTTGTATACAACATTAAATTAACCAGTTACTAATATTGGAACACAGATACAAATAAAAAAACACTTCTGATACTTATCATTTTGCTAATATGTAAAGTCATTATATTTGTTACAAATATGATGCAAAACAACCCAATCTGACTTTTAGGTTGTGTCAGCAGGAATGGATGAGGTGGAGGAGGCCGTGACTTTTATCTGCCTAGAGTTTGCAGCATTTATAAAATACAGCGCAAAATTGCTATAAATAAAATTCTTATATTTCACATACTTAGAAAACAGAGCATACCTGAAATCTGAAGATTATGCCCCAATAGGAGAATGAAACTGGTTTAGGTATTTCACCTGTGTGAATTCTGGTGACTCTAATGTCTGGGTTCCCATCGTATGGTTGTGGACCACAACTGCAATCCTCAGAATTTTAAGGATTTAAGTGCAGTTATGGAGAAATACAGTTGTATAAGTAGCTTTACCATAACAGTAGATGTTTGATTGATTACTGTTGCAGCAGCCTTAGACTTAGCTGTATGGGTTATATCCTGCTGGGGATATAACAGCTGACCAGCTTCCAAAGCTTCAGGGCACCTTCCAAATGCCCAAACTGTCAAGCAGCTTGAGCTGAGCTGACTAAAAGAAAAGATTGGGTGCCAAGCCCTTTAGAGCTTGCCTGCAAACAGACAGAGGTAGGCTAAGCCCCCAAAGAACAATGCTAGGAACAACAAAAAATAAATGTCCACACCCTGGCATAAAAACAACACAATAAAAAACAAGGGCGTGCAGCTACTGCAGCAGTGATCATTCAAACATCTACTATTATGGTAAGTTTACTTACACAACTGTATGATATTCATCATATTGATTATTGCTGCAGTAGTATTAGCTATGTGGGTAGATTACCTTAGCTTTTCTACATTTGGGAGGTGCAATGACAGGAGTCCGGGAACTAGATCTGGAGCTACAGATGGAATCAAGCTTATAGTGTTTTGTAAAAGTATGTACAGAGGATCAACCTTTTCCAAAAAAGCCATAGATGAAGCCAAGGCTCTGGTAGATTGGGGATTTACCCTGCCTGGAATAGTTTTGTTATGGTGAGTATAACAAAAGGTAATAGCCTTTGACACCCATTTGGAAATATTGTGTTTTGACCCAGGTTGTCCCTTCTTTTTAACTTTGTGTCTTGTAAAATCTGAAAGATTTGGTTCTGTCAAGATAATTCCATAGTTGTCTGTGGACAACCAAGGTATCGAGTATTCTTTCCTTCACACACATTTTTCCTATTCAGGACAGAAAATTAGGGTATGGATAGTTTGGCTTAATGTAAACTCAGATACCACATTATGCATAAAAGAACATTAATTCACAAAGAAACCCTGTCCCTGTGGAAGATGAGGCTAGGTTGACTCACCATAAGTGTTTGAAACCCTGATACTCTTCTTGCAGAGGTTAGAACAAACAGTAAAACTGATTTTCATGTAAGAACTTCAAATTAGTCAGGTTAGCTGGTTCAAATGGAGCAAGCCTTAGCATTTCTAACACTAAATTAAGTTCCCAAGGATAGGGCCACTGTTTTTCATGGAGGACTCTTACGCAAAACCCCTTTCAAAACCCTTTTGACATGAGACTGCATTGAAAGAGGAGGATCTGTGGGCAGACATAAAATGGCCTTAAATTAACCTTGATAGAGAAGTAAGAAAGGTCACAGGATAGTAACTCATGCAAATATTGTAAAAAAAAAAACAGAGAACAACTAACCCTGAATGGATGCAAGTTATGTCATTGGGACCAACTTGAAAACCTTTTCCATTTGCTAATATATGATTTTCTAGTAGCAGGTTTTCTTGCATCCATTAGTACCTGCTACATGCTCTCAATAAAGAGGTGCCTAAAGGAATTAAGACTCCTATCATCCAGGTAGTCAATTTAAGTTGATTTATGTAAGGATGTATCAAACTACCCTGTTCTTGTGTGAGTAGAGCCAGTCTGTGAGGAAGCTTGTGGTAATTGCCCCTGGCCATTTCCAACAAAAAAGGGAGAACATAGTTGCCTGGGCCAGAAGGGAGTAACTACAATGATTTTGGCAGATACCTTCTGAATCTTCAGACGTACCCTGGATAATAATAGAAAAGGTGTGAAAGCATATGGGAACAATCCTGCCGAAGAAAAAGAAAAGACATCTGTCTTACAGGCCTTGTTGCATGGAGTTCTGGAGCAGAATCTTGCCAGTTGACTGTTCAGGGAGGAGGCAGGCAGGTCTACTTGAGGATCTCCCCAGAGAGGGATCAAATGTTGGAAGACCCCCTAATCTGGTTTTCATTTGTGAGGGCCTGCCCTGGTCCTGATCAGATTGTCTGTCAAAGTTTTGCTCTTACAGAATGTAGGATGCGTGTAGAGTGGCATTGTGTTGTGAAGCTATATCCCAAGCTAACATGGCTATTCTGCAAAGGGAGTATGACCAGATTCCACTTTACTTGATGTACCATATGACTGTGGTATTGTGAGTAACAACTTGAAAAGGTCCTGAAGACCAAAGGTGATTCAGAGAGTTGAGTGTCTTGATCAGGGCAAGCATATCTTTGATATTTATATGCTTGCATCTTTCCTTGGTGAGGGCTATATCATATAATCGACAACACTATTTGTCGAATGCTTATTAGTTGAACACTAATAAGCGAAAACTATAAATATCAAATGAACATTTCAGCAAAACGTTTATCTGGGAAAACAACCTGTCAGCCATCATCAGGGATTTGCCCTTTTCCCCATTGTAGTGTGATCTCGGGATTGGTATATTTAGTTAGAGGGTGTGGGTGGCACAGCCCCCCATATTGGGATGTGGGTAGCGTAGCCCCCCACTAGAATGGGTTTTATTTGTTTTTTGTGTAGTTTGCTGGGTTGGCCAACTGGTTTTAACCCAGAGAAAGTTTTTACTGAAAAGTTCATTCGATATTTACAGTTTTCACTTATTAATGTTAAACTAATAAGTGTTTGACAAATAGTGCTTTCAATTATATGATATAAACCCCCTTGGTGTCCCACACACCTTGCACTTTTATCCCTCCTGAAACTGCTACCCAAGCAAAGTCCAACGCATCTGTGGTGATTGACTGCTTTGGAATAGGGAGGCAGAAGGGGCGATCTGGATTTAAGGATATTTGTTGTCTCCATAAAATAATTTTTCTTCTGGCAAATCCCAGCACTGGGATTTGAAAAGACAATGCGTGCTGGTGCTGTAATCAAAGAGACTTCAGATACCACTGTATCTTTCTCATGTGGAGTCTTGCCAGGAGTATTATGAGAATCATGGAAGCCATGAGGCCCAAAATCCTAAGGCATTTACTCACAGCGACAGAAGTTTTGAGTGAAAACCCTTAGAAATGTATATATTTATAGAACTATATTTTCCTGTGGAAGAAAAGTTCTTTCAACTGAGGCATCTAGCTGACATGCCAGGAACACAATCATGTATGAAGGAATCAAGAAAGACTTTTAAATATTCTCTTGAAATCCTAGCTTGTGTAAGAGATCTCTCACCCAGGAGAGGGAGAGAGAGAGAGATTTCTGACACTCTAATACCTGCTGGAAAACACTAGGAAGCCTTAAACTGATACAAGCACTCAACTCTCCTTATTAATAAGGAGAAATGAATCATAGGCACTAAACAGCCTATAATTGCAAAGAACCTTGCTAAGGTAAGGGAAAACAGCTCCTGTACTTTTCAAAAAAAAAGAGCACCAAACCAGACATGTCCAAGGGTCAGCGTCCATTGATTTCTCCTGTCCACCTGGTGAATCTGGGCATAATGGGACAATGCAGCAATTGCCTCATGTACACAGACAACCCTCTCTTCCTACCACCCAACACTACAACCTGTGAGAGATGCACTTACATAGCCAAACCGAAAGCAAAGCTCTCTCCACCCAAGATTGTGCAAGACAGTCATGAGGAGAAGGTTAACACCCGCACTACACCTCAAGCAACACATACCCCTTCTAAACTCACACAACCAGCACCCACACATAGCAACACTAAATCCACATATGTGGAGGCCCTTAACTGTAACCTGCTCAAACAACATGGACCTCTGAAGCTGAAACGCAAACAAACACCAATCACAACCAAAGTGTTGCATAGCTCACAACACCAGTGTGCCACCCAGCAACAGCCCCTAAGGTAAGACAACGTACCTAAGACTTTAGTCATAGGTGACTCTATAGTCAGGCACACTGATGTCCCACTCACCAGGCTGAACAAGGAGAAAATTACGGTGAGCTGCCTGTCAGGTGCCAGGATCCGCCACATAACTCATGCACTCAAGTCACTCTGCAACAAGTACAAATATGACACTGTCATTGTCCATGTTGGAGTGAATAACTTGAGATGTACCTCCCTGGACTACATGAAAAGAGACATGGAAGAGCTCTCGGATCATGTGGCCCAAGCAGGTATGACCCTAGCCCTGAGTAGCATCCTGCCTTCACCCAGAATTATACCACAATATAAGGACAAAATGATTGACTTCAACAACTGGTTAAGTTTCTGGTGTCATTCAAAGGGGATCCAGTATCTGTCTGCCTGGGACGACATGATCGACAGACCACGATGCTTTGCCAGAGATGGTCTGCACCTGTCACCCCTGGGATTCAGGTTACTGGCTAAGGTTCTTGCCACCCCTATAGTGCCTTTTTTAGGCAAAGTTCAAAGGACAAAACCACCACCGTAACATTTACAAGCATGCAAAATCTGAAGGTAATGCTACTCAATGCTAGAAGTCTAAACCTCAAAATGCACTCTCTCAAGGCACTCCTAAAAATGGAGAACATCGATATCTGTGCAGTAACTGAGACCTGGCTCAAGCTGCCAGAGAGTACCCCTGCAATACCAGGCTACAACTCTTATCACACTTTTCGGCCACCAAACCAGGATCAAAACACTAAAGGTGGAGGAGTGTCCATATTCACCAAGGATATTCACACCACCAGGTTAGTTACCCAACACAATGTGTCTGAAATTCTCCAGGTGATACTAACACTAGGTAAGACTGCAATCCAAACTGTAGCTTGCTACAGATCCCCCTCCATGCCCCAAGATTCTCACTACACCTTTCTAAACATACTGGAAAATATTAATATACAACAAAACACCCTAATACTGGGTGATTTCAACTACCCTGCCATTAACTGGGAAAACTACTCGTGTACTAACACCTTTGCCCAACGGTTCTTGGAATTCATAAATTCCAATGCCCTGGATCAACTAATCCATAGTCCCACCAGGGGCTCCAATATCCTAGACCTGGTCATTACCAACATGGAAAATCGATGCTCCACACCTATGGTCACTCCCCCGTTGGTCAGGTCAGACCATAAGCTAATCACCCTTAACATCCACATCCCACCCCTAACCCCCAGTAAGGAAACCTCCATAAAAAACTTCTCCAAAGCCAACTTCATGCTACTCAAGTCAGAAGTTACAAACTTCATGACACCCATGTAGATGGGAACTGAAAGTTCGACTGCTGAGTCCTACACTAAGGCACTGTACGAGCACATCCACTCATGCATGAATCGTGCCATCCCAAATAGAACCAAGATGCTCTCCTCCAAAAAAAGGAAGCCAATCTGCTGGTCCCCTGCCATAAACAAACTTTACAACAAAAGGAAGAAACTGTTGCAGAAAAGAAGAAAATCCCAGGATGCAAAAAACTCCCTTACCAGCCTCAGTAAGAAGCTGAGATCCCTCATAAAATCCTCCAAAGCAAGTTATGAAAACAAAATTGCCAAAGATTCCAAAGACAACCACAAGGCATTCTATAACTATGTCATGAATATAAATGGCAATGCTCAGATCTGCTCTGAGCTACAACAGAATGGCATTAAGTATACTGATCCCAAGGATATTGCCAATATCCCGGCAGATCAATTCAGTGCCAACGTCACCCCCCTCTCATCCCCTAAATGGCCCATATCAATACCGGAAGATTGCCAAATTCCGGTAATAATGGCCACACAGGTAAAAATGCACTCTCCAAAGCTAAGAATGCAGCATCCATGGGATCAGATGACATCCTGGGCTGTGTACTACATGAACTACAAAATGAACTGGCACCTCACCTAAGTGTCATGTTTAATCATACCCTCACTGAATGGCACACAGCTACAGTTATCCTACTCCACAAGGGGAGATCCACCTTGGATCCTGGGAACTACTGCCCCATCAGTCTGACGAGCCTGATCTGCAAGGCCATGGAACGTATTATCATGGAACTTATAAACAAAGACATTGGCAACCTTAAAACACTGGACCCCACCCAGTGTGGGTTTGTGAAGGGTCGATCTTGCCTCCTGAACCTGATTGACTTCTTCGAATCAGTATCCAGAGCAGTGGACGAGGGTAAGACAGTCCACACAGCCTATCTGGATCTCGCCAAGGCCTTTGACACCATCCCCCACTCTGGAATCATAGATAAACTTACTAAGTTGGGCATTAATCCCTACATCACTTGATGGGTTGCCAACTGGCTTATTGACAGAACCCACACTGTAAAAGTAGCTGACTTCAAATCCAGCTCCAGACAAGTGACGAGTGGAGTACCTCAGGGTTCAGTCCTGGGACCTCTCTTGTTTGGCATCTACTTCTCTAAAGTACAGGCCAACACTAATGGACTCTGGCTAACAAAGTTCGCAGATGACTGCAAACTGGGAGCCATTATTGAATCCCCAAATGATGTGGATACTCTACAAAAGCGCCTTACAGAAACAGATGCTTGGTGCCAGAGCCATGGGCTCAAGCTCAATGCCAAGAAATGTATAGTTATCTCCTTTGGGAAAAAAACATGTACCCATGAATTACCACATAGGTGGCAGTACACTAAACACTGAAAGTGTGATAAGAGACTTAGGGACACAGGTGGATAGTGGTCTCACCTTCAATAACCACATTGCCACACCAGTCAGGAAATCCTTCTATGTGGCACACCTCATCACTAAGGGCTTTTCATCAAGAAAAAAGGAGGTCATTGTCCCACTGTACTCATCCCTCATTAGACCCATTATAGAATACAATGCCCCATTTGGTATGTACCTCTCAAGACATCTGCAACAATTGGAAAGGCCGCAGAAATACCTCACTAAAAGAATAACAGGCCTAAAGCAGATGCCCTATGCAGACCGTATAAAAAAACTCCAGCTATACTCTGTCGCATATCGTCTACTCCGAGGCAATCTCTGCTTAACATACAAGGCCATGTCAAACCCAGAGCTGTTGGACATGCTACACTTAAAGAAATCCCAATCCCTCAGAGCCACTCACTCCAGGGATCTAAACCTTGTCATCACAATAAACAAAACATGCTGGAGGGATAGGTTCCTGACCCAGACAATCCCCAGACTCTGGAATAGACTGCCCATACATGTCATGCAGACCGCCTCTTTGACCCTCTTCAAAAGGAACCTTGATGATTGGATGGGAGAAAGGAAATTCACCCCGGGGATCACGTTAGTCGCCCTGCTAGACAGGGGTCCATGAAAGTAAATAGTGTGGGAAGAAATAGCCAGGGAATTGTTATGGCAGGCTTGTATAGGCCCTAGGGCCAATAGCCTAGTACTAACCTATGAACCTATGAACTTTGAAAAAGACTCTGCAAAGATAGCAAGTCATCTAAATATGGAAAAATGTATGTACATTATAGCCTGCAATGATGCTATAATTGGAGCTAGACACTTTTTGCATACTTTTGGTGCAGTGAATAGCCCAAAGGGCAAGGCAAACAACTGATAATGTCATCCAGACACAGAAAACCTTATGAAACATCCAAAGTCTGGATAAATAGAGATATGATGATAAGCATCTTTTAAGTCTATTGATTGCAAGAAACTTGAAAGAGGAAGAAGAGGAAACAGGCTGTGAAGTGACATCATTCTGAATTTGGGCACTGTCACAAACAGGTTTAGGAAATAAAGATCCATAACTGGTCTACAAGCATTTTCTTTCCTTGGTACTAAGAATATCCTTGAATAAAAACCCTTCCCCATCTGGGAAGGAGGAATTAGTTCTATCACTCCTTGGGACAACATGTGATGAAGGACCAGTGGAAATAAAGAGTGCGACATGGAGGATGAGGAATGACCTCCTGGAAAGGAGGAATTTCCTACCACTGCCATTTGTAACCTTGATAAATGATCTTCAGAACCCATTTGTCTGAAACTGTCTGTTGCCAAACAGAAAAATTGAAATTCAGACTTTCTGGAAGAAAAAAGGGGCCAGGGTGGGTGGGGGGTCACAAAGTCCCTTGAAGTGTTATTCAGACTTGTTGGACTGTCCTTGTTTTTGGGTGGTTTGAAGCTCCTCTATGCAACCCCCTTGCATTTCTTCTTAAATATCTGTTTACCTGTATTTTGTTGAGATTGTTTATTTTTTTTCTTGCCAAAACTAGATGAAGGGTTACAGAATCCCTTAGAAATTTTGAAAAAAGAAGATTGAAAAGTCTTAGAAATTCCCTAGATTGGCTTACCCCTTTCAGCATACTTTTTTGATTACCTCTGCAGTAGAGGGGCCAGAAACTAAATCTCTATCCAAAGAAAAGTTTAAGATCTCATTTTTAGCATAATTTTGGAGGTTCTGAGAGTGCAGCCATTCAAACCTGCTCAAAACAGTACCAATTGGCTATAGCCCTGGAAGAAGTATCGACAGAGTAATGCACAAACAATCGACAATGAGTAGTGACCTGTGCGATAGAAGAAACTATATTATTTAAAGCAGATTGTTTTCCTCACAAGAAGAAAATGCAAATAAATCTTTCCCCACTCCTTCATAATTATTCAGAACAACCTTCAACACATGAATCTGACAATTCAAAATTCTGAAAATTAAAGTTGCAGAAGTATATATTTTTTCCAATACTCATCAATAATTTTCCCATCCTTATCCAAAAGAGTAGGATGGAATATAGTAATTGATTAGTAGCAGTGGGATCAACTAAAGCTATAGCTGCTGGGTCAGGTTTGAAAATAGTGTATAAAAACTTAAAATGCTGAGAAGCTTTATACATCTTATCTACCTTTTTAGGGGCAGTGGGCTGACTATCAGGAAAATTATAGGCAGTAAGACACACATCCTCTAAAGGTGACAGAACAGGAGGAGTGGGTGTATGTTCTGGAAACTCCTTCTGTATCAACTCATGGTATTTTGTGAGGGACTGAGAAACCCCAGTGTTCTCCCTCTGAAAACACTGGCACACTCTAGCAGTAGTCTCAGAGAAAGAGAACCCTCCACAGGAAAAATAAGAAGGATCAATAACCTGAATTAAAAGCTCTGAAGTTTTGAAGTGAAATAAAATAATGACTGTGCCAGTCAGTCAATTTTTTTTTTTGCTTGCTGCTAAACTATTTCTGTGCAGTCCACACTGATTTTTTAAAAGCTGATTTATGGTAGAAACCAGACAAATTTTAATAAAGCCTTTATTGCAGTCCACATACATAGTTATCAAAAATCGACAAGATAGAAGTAGTTTGGAGAACAGTAACATGGGTTACACAGTTGTAGGACCTCAAGGGTAGGAAACAGGATGCTGCTGTTTAAGGTGTTACCTTGTAGGTTTCCTGTCATAAGCATTTAATTTAGAATTCCCCCACCTTTAATGTAAATCAGTGTCTGCATGATCACACCTACCTACATCCAGTCCAGCCCTACCTCTCATTTACATTTCAAAGCTTTCAGTGTGGCTTAAATGTAATATCCTCTTCACTCATTCATGTGAAAAACACATTTTTTGCATTCTTCCATTTAACACCCATAGCTCCTTATAGTGCCCAGATATTTGTGGATCTGTCTTCCTTAACAAAGTGAATCACCAATTATGCAGTTAACAAAAAATACTAAGATTGTTAACGTCAGATATTCTGCAGTGGGTAATTAACCAATGATACCCCTTATTATTCATATTTTCATAATTGAGAGATCCACATGTTATTGAAGGGCCTAGAGAGAAATGTTCTGGTGGGAGAAAGACAAGTGCATTGTCCATGTGCAGTTACAGTACACATTCTAAATACAGTAAAAGGACAAGCACTGAGAACATCCAGACTCATCACTGATGATTCACAACTTCACACTGAGTTAGAATTGTTATCTGACAACTTTAAACAACGTGGCTACAACAAACAGTTAGTAAGTGACATTGTATGTGATATCAAAAAGATGAGGAGAACACAAGGCAAAGCACAAACTAATAAAGGCATGGCACTGGAAAAAGTGAGTAATGAAAACAAGAACGATGAATGTTACAGTGCCAATGAAATACAGCAGTGATATAAAAGGCAATATTGTGAGAAATAACAGGAAAATCTTAGCCAACAATGATGAACTTAGGTTGCTAGTTCATAGGTTCATAGGTAGGTACTAGGCTATTGGCCCTAGGGCCTATACAAGCCTAGCCAAAAATGTACCCTGGCTTTCGCCACCCAAGAAAATTATTTTGCTGTGCCCCTGTCAAGCAGAACCACAGAAGTGATCCCCGGGGTGAATTTCCTATTACCCATTCAATCATCAAGATTTTTCTTGAAGAGTGCTAATGAGGAGCTCTGTCTGACATAGATAGTGGGCAACTTTCCTAAGTTTTTGTACAAAAGGAACAAAAATCTTAAGCAACTTTTACATAAAACAACTACCAGCTTTAATACAAAGTTGTCTGCAAGTGAAAGGGTCGGGACTTATTGTTGCCGGCGATGCAAGGCTTGTAAAGAAGTATCTAAAAGTAACACTTTCATACACCCGAGTACAGGGGTGAGATACCAACCTAAAGTCTATGCTGACTGTTGCTCTTGCAATGTGATGTATCTTGCCATATCTGGATCCTGTACTTCATTTTATGTGGGTAAAATGAACAGAAGATTAAAAGACCACATACTGCAGCACCTAAGTGACATTAGACTTAGTAAAAATACCAGTGCTTCATATTAGCACAAGTTAAATAAACCTGAACATAACTTCACTTTCATGATACTACACTTATGTGAACCAAATAAAAGAGGGGGCAACATACTCAATCGAATAAAAGTGGCAGAAGCCCGTTGGATAGCAGATTTACAAGCTGATAAACCCCTGGGGCTGAATGGATATCTTTCCTTAAAACCCATTTTGAGAGAACGCAAGCTCAGGCACTGAAATGGTTAACTTGCTACAAGCAAGAGCTCTGAAAAAGAGGAAAGAGGTGTGATGCAGTTTTGAGTCTATGATTGGTCAAGTGTTACTTAAAACAGTTAAACACACTTTATTCTTTGATCTGATGAAGGAATTATCCGAAAGTGCTTATCTTTTATATTTTACAATTAAATTTATGGTTTTAGCTGTCTTGGTCCTTGTTGGCTTTTTGCTGCTTACATTTGTGATTTGTCTGAACCAAGGTGGACTTGGGTTTTCTCCACTTATTATATTGGAGATATTGGTAGTTATTTCCTAGTAATTATGAAAATATGAAATATTTCCATCCATCCATCCATCCACAACCCCTTTTTCCCATTTTTGTACATGGAGTTGGGTTGTCACTTCAACTGTGACAATCATCTATAGCCAAGGTTCATACTTCCAGGTGACTAGCCCTTTACTTAATATTTGTAAAACTGGCTGAGTTATACATTATTATATGACATGAAATGAAACTTTACATGATGCTGAAAAAAAAAGTGGTTGATATTTACACTCTATATTGCACATCTTGAGAGGCATTCATGGTTATCTGTATTGTTAATTATACAAATACCTACAATTCTTCATATTTCTGGAAATACCTTAGTAAGCATGCACATAGAAAGGCACTTTTTGCAGTTATATGAAAGTTTATGCCTGGCTAACCAAAATAAGTTAACAAAATACATCTAAGATGTACAATTTCCAAGATATGACAATTTGTGAAACATTACAGAAAATATCATTCTAGGTTTGTATGCATAATAACATACTATTATGCATAAATATAAAGACTGACTGTACTGACTATTATCAATGGAAAGAAGACCTTTTTACTCATAACATTGTTACTTGCACTAATGTAATAAGTTTTATTGTTCATAAAGTATTTGCTTTTTAACTTGATTTCCCAGAAAATGATTTGGAATGCTAGGATGTGTCTAGGCTGCTAGACGTAACACACTCCACATCACATAGGTGTTAATGAGTTAATGCTATCCTTAATTCTTCCCTGTCTATAACAAACATCAGTGCGGTCATTTATCACACAGTCTAGTAAGTGTATTCATTTTAGCAGCTATTTATTCTTCTTACTGCATTGTATTTGGCAGACTCCTGTTTATTACATCGTGTATATAGATTGCTGGTCTTGCTAGAAGTGGTCATATAATGTACCCCTGCAACAGTTTGATACTTAGAGTACATTTCTGCTGTAGCGAGATATATTTCAATGTTGCACTCGTTATGTATCAAAGTTCTCTAATGACACTGCTCCAGCTTTATGTAAGTAATTCTTGTAGGTACTTAGGCTGCTTAAAATTCCGAAAGTGAAGTTGCTTAGCGGCATACCTCTCAACCTCTTAGCACAGGAAATCTGGACTAAGCCAAAAATAATGGAGGGGCTAAGGCCCACATATGGTCATTTATTTTACATATTGGTCTTTTAAACTTGCAAAGTTGCTAAAATAAAAGGTTATGTATCAATATACATTTTAGGAAAGGTATGAAATCTTAAGCTCAAATGTCTGTCATTATTTAATTAATTCAATCCTCACTGATTTGCCAGAAAACCACAAATTTTATGAGGAACAGACCAAAAATATGAGACATAAATGTGGACATTTTGCAAAAATCTAGACAGTTGAGAGGTATGTTCAATGGTACTGTTGATATGAATTTAATTATGGTATTGTTTTGTGTCTTTCTTGGTAATGATTACTACAAAGTCCCTTACTGCATATTTAATGTCTCTCACCCTTCTGCAGGTCCTGCAGATAGTATATAATACCCATACTCTTCACTACCTTTTCTTTAGGTAGACAGCAGTTTTCATCAGTGCAATGTGTGTAGCAGGCTTCATAAGGGCTGAAAGGTTGTATAGGCCTCCATCTGGGATCAACAAAAAAGACAGCTGCTTCCTCAAAGATAAAACAACTAGGCATGTTCTATTGCTTACACAATTAAAAAAACAGGCTAGCATCACTTATTTAACATTATTAAACACCTTAAAGGAAAAATCCACCCTCTCCTACACGTTAACTCAATCTTTAGGTTTCTTTTCTCCCTACAATATGGTTCCAACATTGTGTAGGTGCCAGAAACCTGCTTGTACTTTTTAAAACTTTTATTTTCCTGCATTGGAGTCAAAGAAAGAGAAAGCCCACCTACTTTTTTTTAAGCTCAACTTCTCACTTACTTTGCAGAGGAGTTTGTCTCTGCCTGCATGACATAACATAGACACAGTAAAATCTGTAGTTTACCCTGTCAGGTACTGCTGTCAGTCTTAGATGGGCAATTAATCCTGTTAATATCAGGAACGCAGCAGCTGATATAAAAGAGATAGAAAGCTGTGGAGCTGTTTTTCACTGTTTTTTTATTGCAGAGAGTAGGATAATTTAACAACCCCCTTCACAGAAAAACAAAGCAATTAGATCAGTCAGGGGTTTAAAGGCAATTGTCAACTCTTCTGACAGATTTACATAAGCAGCAGCACAGTATTGCTAAGCTTCAAATGCTGGCTATTTAGAATACTTTATGCGTAAAGATAACTTAAATATAGTATCAAAGATTTCATCGACTTAGAGAAAAGTCAGAAAATGTTTTTTCTTGTAAAGTATCAATGCATTTACCATTTTCAAGCCCCCCACCAGGCCAGAACTGCAGAAAAAAGACAGGTGGCAACCCTATAAACTAGGTGCACTGACACTGTACATAGAAAGGTCTTTTATATGTTTTTATGACATCTTCCCAGAGAAGGATTCATATCTAGTACATGAAGATCCATTGTAAGTGATTCACAATGACTGTGAGTCAGTTCTTCCATTGTTAGAGTGCACGAGCATTTTCTAGTCTACAAAGGAAATGTGACAATTAATGGCAACGATAACATACAGCTGAATTTACTATGTGCTCTTGCATTAAAACACTAATAAAAGGAAATCAGAAATACTTAACTGTGTTTAAATGCACATGGGCACACACACACACACACACACACACACACACACACACACACACACACACACACACACACACACATATATATGTATATATATTCATGTGTGAGTGTGTGTGTGTGTGTGTGTGTGTGTGTGTGTGTGTGTGTGTGTGTGTGTGTGTGTATGTGTGTGTGTGTATGTGTATATGTGTGTGTTCCTTTATGTGTAGACACACATATACAGTTATACAAAATTTCTATTTGGAAGGATATGGAATACATACACAGGCATATAATCTAGTTCTCTATTACACTTACACACACACACACACACACACACACACACACACACACACACACACACACACACACACACACACACACACACACACAAACACGTTTTTGTACACATGAACTTTATATACATACACATAGCATACACACATAGTGTGTGTGTGTGTGTGTGTGTGTGTGTGTGTGTGTGTGTGTGTGTGTGTGTGTAATATGGGTGCATACAATTCATTATTTATAGTAAACAACATAGTAGAGTTAAGCATTATTAATGTATACATTCTAGTAATTTTACTTGGTCAGTGTCACACATTGGCTATATGTTGTGCATGCAATCTTGGTCAATGTCTTTATGTTAGTATTTTTTTCTTTGTATTGCTAAGTGCATTTAATACTTGTTGTTATCTTTGCCAATGTAGCCCAAGTCATGGCTAAAAAGTGTCCTGGGACCAGTTCACTTTCCTGGTTACCAAAGTATAAACACATATGAAATAGAAAAAAGGAGGGTGAACATGACAGAGAAATAATTAAGGAAATGGTAAAGTACATTTTAATTCTGTGTCATTCGTGAGAGAGAAAACACTTCCCACTAAAGGCATTGGGAAGTAGCAGACAGACTTAGTTTGGAGTCCTACTCTACTACTTATCATGATACAGCAAAGATCATTTACTGCAGTGTGAGGTTTCACACCTCAGCAATAGAGTGTGGGGGAAGTTCTGCCAATTCCTTTAGGACTACAAAAGACTCTACAAAAAAACTATTATTTACCTATTTTCTATTGCTGGAAGTAGCTAACAGCTATTTGTAGCATAGAACAAGCTCTGACAGATACATAAATGAGGCTTAGTCAGGGAAAAATGAAGTAGCTGTGTTACAGAAGGTGTGTTTAGATGACAGTGCTTCACAGTCCTGCCATTCTATCTTAATGGCATGAGACCACAGCACCACTTCCTTATGTCTAGCATGACTCATATAAAGAGGACATGAAATGTATTCTGGGAAGAAGGAATGAAAGCAAGAAAACAAGATCACTTTACCAAGGCAGGCCCCATCATCTGCAATTTGGAGGGAAACACATTAAAATTGTAAAAGAAGCACTTGGAGTGATTTAGAGGCATTAAAATAGCTCAAAAACAAAGATACAAAGAAAAAATATGTTTTTGGAGTTCTAAGTTGAAGTTTTCCTTTAAGCTGTGGGAACCCCACTCTCTGCTGCTTCCTATATAACAAACAGTGTTTACCTATCATTTTCTGCTGCTTAATGTAGCTGATATAACATCTAGTTTAACTCAATTTTTACTGTGCTATATCGCAGCTAAACACTGCAAAAACAGTTAAAATTTAATAAATCTTACTAAATTTGGCTGCAAATACCATTCTGGGTCTTTCTTGGGACCCTAAATGTATGTGTGTGTACAGATTAACTTACGCTATTGCATCTATGTACTAAAACAGGTAAGTTGTATAGAACTGGCTCACTATCACACAACTAAAAATAGTCTAATTTTATAGCATGAAAAATGCCATACACTAAAAAATACTATCCAACCTTACTCCTCATCTAGGACTCTTCACTCTATGGGCAAATTCTTACTGCACCCCTATAAATGAAACAATACTGCAGGTTGTACTGTATTTCTCACACATCTCTGAAGTTTAGAATCCCATTTCCCTCTTACTCAGACAAACTAACAAGCTGAAATCCTTTAAGCTATTAAGGAAAACAACACATAATGGTTTCATGGCTTTGCTCATGCAGCACACCTGGTTAATCCCTCTGAACTATCCTTAACCACTCTATCCCACCCTGCTAAAGTGACTACTTGTCCAGTAACCTTCTGCATTATCCGGTATTATTACATCTCCTTAGCCACATACACTGTATCATACGCTTCTTAATTTTGTTATGGAAGATCACGTTATCACTATTCTACTATTATAAAATACTATGGGTCTAAACCTTATACTCATTCTGCTCTACCTTCAAATGATTTTTTGTATCATTGTAGTGCCTGTATCATGATTATACTACATTTATATGTTGTCTATTCATATGTATCTTGTCAATGTTTTTGTTTTTCACATTATCGTATGCTCAGTCCTTTTTAATCATTATTGTATGCTCAAACTATTTATTACTGTAAGATCAAGTTTCATTTAAATGTATTTTGTTAGAGAAAATATAGTATTCTCTTTGCATAAGTCTAGAAGTACAGCCATATTAAAGCAGGCCTTTACAGTTTGTATACAGTTTCAGTGAATACACTTTCAGTCAGTGAAAACCTTCAGTCATGAATACTGATAAGAAGAGAATGTGCAGTACATTGAAAGCAAACAGATCATCCTGTTTGGATGGTACAAGGCTTAAAAACCAAGGTTAAAGAGGCATGTAGATGATTAAAAAATATCTCAGGCACAGTTAGTTAGTTATTTAGTTAGGACTGATATGCAGAAAATCATTGCAGTACAGATACTCCAGTATGAGTGCAGAAGTCAGGTCAAATATTCAGCATTTCAGAATATTAATGATATTATTTAGGAGGATCAGAAAATGAGTGCAGAAACTACGGACATAATTATCAGCACTGTTATTGGAGACAGTACATTTCAGTGTACATAATTTACAGACGGTATAATGAGGGCAGAAACTACAGATATCAAGATTTGATTTGAAAATTGTTGATATCTAACTCCACTATACATAATAAAGCATTCTTAACCAAACTGCATTGTTTGCAGACTTTATTCTGAAATGTACAAGGAGACCTGGCATATAAAGGAGAGACTAGCACCTGTTCAGCACAACTTTGGGTAATTAGCAGATAACAAGTAATCTCCGTGGTATCCCTAAAGTCTCAAACAACCCACTAAACAAGTATTGTGGGTCCAAAACTAAGACAGTGTAAGCAACTTCTTTGTGTGGAAGATTTTCAATGTATATATATATATATATATATATATATATATATATATATATATATATACATATATATAGTTAATCACTATATATTAATCAGATCAGATAATGGTAGTAGAAGTAGCAAACTTAAACTTGTCCAGAGTCAAAAAATAGAAAAATATATAATTTGAAAGAAAATATCTATATACAGAATTACTAAGGGCCGGATTCACGAAGGCTTGCATGGAGTCTTAGAGTAGAATAGAGTAAGACTCCATGCAGCCAACATGTCCGCCGAGCGATCCAGGAACAGCCGGTAGGGGCATGCAACAGAGCTTTCCAAACTAGTCCTACACGGACAGGGCAGGGATATGCAAATTACCTCAATTGCAGGCGAAAGCCATGCAAATGAGGTAAATTTGTGATCCAGGAAACCCAAACCTGTCCGAGTAGGAGTAGTGTTATTTGCAGAAATGTACTCAGTTGATAACTGAGTACGGTTCTGCAAATAGCAAAATGGAGACGTGTCAGCTGGAAAAAAAGCATGCATTCACAGGAGGAAGCATGCCAATGGCCAAAAATACAGCCATTGGCAATGGGAAGTGATGCAAATTAAAAATAAAATAACTTTTTTTTTATCCCGATCTCCGGGGTTTAACAGTAGCACAGCGCCACGCAAATGCGCTGCGCCCTAAAAAGCAGAAAATTAATAATTAAGATCCACAAATGTGGATTTTATAGCTAAAATGAATTTACAATGCAAGGGAATGGCAGGCTGAAGACAACATGGCCACCGAGTAGAGGTTGCTAAGGGGGGAAGCTCAGTCTAAGAGATGTAACTAAGCATTAGTAGGCAATCCTATGCAAATGAGAGTTAGGATAGTGAATCGCAAGTTTACATAGCAAATGAGCAGAGTCAGTGGAGTGTAGGAGTAGGATAAGGGGAGTAACAGAGTAGAAAATAGGTGACATCACGAGGGGGGTATGTATGAAAGGAGTGAAGCTCATTGGAGCAGAGTGTCATGTGTCTGCTTACATTCACATAATAGTGAAAGAGGTGTGTCAACAGGTAGGCCAGGTAAAGTCAAGAAATCGAAGGTGTATGCTGTGGATAACACCAAAGTTTCTTGCTGAGCATGCATGCGTGCGTGTGCGCGCCAGTAAACCTGAGTAAGACAGTGTGCGCATGTTAGCGTGTGTGCGCGTGTAAGCCATAGTAAGCATATGTAAGGCTGTGTAAACAGTTGTAAGCGTGTTTGCATCGGTGTGCGCATGTTTTAAGAAGAATAAGTAAGCTTTAGTCTGTGTAAACATGTGTGCGCGCGTGTCAGCTGCTGTGTGCGTGTTTGCACTTGTGTGCGCTGCGCTCCCCCCCTGAGGAAACAGTAAGGAAATAGGAAGCACACCAAATAGTGGAAGTTACCAGGGAGTACTAGCAGAGCTAGCAAGTGAAAACAATCAGAATCAGGCAATTACCCAGGCAGAACACTAGCCCAGCCCAGCACTTAAAAGTCTGCAAACAACAGTCCATTATGTTTCTCTCAAGAGACACTGCAACACTGCAGTAACCTAATAGAAGTGAAAACTGAAAAGGCTTCAGAGACAAAAAATGTTAGGGGCTGCCACTGCTGTTATAAGGCGACATATGCAACATGCTGAGGGTGGTGATAATACAAATGCTGCCGGACAACCCACAGTGAGGAGACGGAGAAGAGTGTACAGGCCCAGGGTTACCTACCAGGGGCTATATGAGCTGGAGATAGTGGAGCGCTATAGAGTGGACAGAGACCTCTTGCAGGAAATTGTTGAGCTGTGCAGGCCACGTCTCACACACAGAACCAACAGAGGGGAACCCATCCCAGTGGAAACTAAGGTATGTGTTGGCCTAAGAATATTAGCAACAGGTACCTTCCAGAGACCAACTGGTGATATGATGGGGATATCACAGGCATGGGTATTGCACCAATTCCTGGATGCCATGTCAGCACATGTCGGTGATCATGTATATTTCCCCAATTCCCATGAGGTATTGGCCAGCAATATGTGTCTCTTCCAGCAAATAGCAGAATACCCTGAGGTAGTGGGTGCAATAGACTGCATGCACATATGCATCAAAGCACCAGCCGGTGAGCGAGGTAGGGTCTTCTTCAACCGCAAGGGTTTCCCCTCCATCGACTGCCAGGTCGTGTGTGATGTCCAGGGCATAATACTGAATGTGTGTGCTGGCTGCCCTGGAATCTACCATGAGTCCCATATCTGGCATCTGACGCAGCTGTACCAGACATTTGCTAATGGGGACATCCCACATGGCCACCTAGTGGGGGATGCTGGCTATGCACTGGAGCTGTGGCTGATGACACCCATCAGAAATGCACACACACCTGAACAGGAACGCCATAATGAGGCACACGCACAAACACGAAATATAATCGAGCGTGTGTTTGGGCTCCTCAAGTCACGGTTCCGGTGCCTGGACACATCTGGTGGAGCCTTGCAGTACTCACCAACTACATGTACCCAAATTGTCATGGTATGTGCTATGCTACATAATATGATCCTGTGAAAACAGCTGCAGCAGGACCAGCATAGGCCTGGACCAAACAGCCCCCCACCATTGCCAAGGCCATCACAGGCAGAGCATGACTCAGAGGAGGAACAACCTGAGCCTGCCCCAATAGGCAGAAGGAGGCATGCCCAGTATGCTTTGGCCTTGGCAAAGAGGCAATGCATAGCACATACACTGGCACAGTAGGAACTCTGGAAATGATACCACTCTCTGACCCGCACATATAGTCAAAAGGGATGCCTACGTTGACACTACCTGCTTTCAAACATGTATAGGGAGTGTAGTATGTACATCCGACATAGGCAGCCCTGCATCAACACCTGAGACATGATTGCCATGTGCTAAGCAATATAAAGCAGTGCTAAACAGCATTTACCATCATGAAGTCAATGTAAACAAAATCGCACACACTAACTACTACAAATGTGGTCAACGTAGAGTAATATTGGCCAATGTCCAGCAATGATGGTTAATAGTGAGCAATGTTGGACAAGCTGGGTCTAGGTAGGGCATAACTGAACAAAAGCCAACATGCTCAGATTTGCTCTACTGGCCCCTAAACAGTCTGGTCTGCTCAGTATGAAAATATAAACTGCAGTGGGCCTCGAACCCAGGATACTGTGCACTATAGTCATAGCACTGAACCACTAAACCATGACAGTAGTGCAGTGGCTAGCCTGTATGAAGAAATGTTGATAAGTCTAAGTGCGTTAGCCATTTTATAGCATTTACTGTTTGTTACTGTATCTTTTTTTTCCTTTCTCTGTAAAAAAAGAAAAAAAACAAAAAAAAATCCTTGTTTTCCCGCTTTTCTGAACTAGAATAGTCCAGTCTTCAGATTTTGCTGATCTCTGGGCTTTGTCTTAGTTCCTGTGCTATCCATATCCTTATTTGGATAAGAGGAAGCTTCTTTGTTCACCAGTGGGAGTGGGGAGCACTGAGCAACCTATTTGTCCCTAGAGGATTGGTTCCAGCCCAGCAACTTGTAGTTTATTGGCCATTTTGGGTCAATTCCTGGCTCTTTTCAACCCCCTGCTATAAAGCCCGCTTTTGCGCGCTTTAGCGCGTTTTAGCGTGAATTAGCGTGAAGTTGCTCATAGAGCAGCAGTGGGCAGCGCCGGTTAATCAAGTTTAAACTATTTCTGGATCCGTAAAGTCTGCTCTTCAATTTTTCCCTTAGAACTGTTCTACTTGCAATCTAAACAGCCTATACTCTATCTGAAAAGCTCAGCACTTGCTCCTAAAGCATTTTTTATACAGGTAAAGCACTCTTAAACAAAAGAAAGTACTTCATTCACCTAAATTCCCTTGAGTACCCATTTCCCTATAGGTCCTTTCTGACTCAGTTACACAGCAATCTTTTTCACTATTTCTAGCATGTCGAAGGGTCAGTTGCTGGCGTCCTCTCCTGTTCAGATGGTGAATCTGGGAATCTTGAGGCAATGCTACAATTGCCTCATGTACACAGACAACCCTCTCCTCCTCCCAACAAATACAAATATATGCGAGAGATGCAACTATATAGCCAAACTGGAGGCTGAGCTCTCTCAATTCAGTACTGGCAAGACCAGTCAGGAGGAGAAGGTAACCACGCACACCACAAACCCAGTCTCACATAGAACTATCACAACTGCAAACCAAACACATAAACACACAAAAACATACTCGGAGGAGCTGATTAAAAATCTACCAAAACAACAGAGGCCTCCAAAGCAGACACCCAAGCAACCACCACCTCAAGACATAGCACATGCAACACTTAGTTCACAAAGTCAGTGTGCTAAACAGTCACAGCCCTTAAGGCCAAACAACATGCCAGACACACTTGTAATAGGTGACTCCATAGTCAGGCACACTGACATCCCGCTCACCAGACTGAACAAGGAAAAGGTCACAGTAAGCTGCCTGTCAGGAGCTAGAATCCGCCACATAACACAAGCACTCAGGTCACTCCACAGCAAGTACAAATATGACTCAGTCATTGTACATGCTGGTGTGAACGACCTGAGACGTACCTCCCTGGACTACATGAAAAGAGACATAGAGGAGCTCTCTGATTATGTAGCCCGGGCCGGTATGACCCTGACCCTGAGCAGCATCTTACCCTCACCAAGAATGATGCCACAGTACAAAGACAAAATGATCAGTTTTAACAATTGGCTTAATTACTGGTGTCATTCTAAGGGGATCCAATGTCTGTCTGCGTGGGATGACATGCTTGACAAGCCACGCTGCTTCGCAAGGGATGGCTTGCACCTGTCACCCCTGGGCTTCCGGATATTGGCCAAGGCTTTTGCCACCCCCATAGTGCCTTTTTTAGGCAAGGCTCAAATGACAAACCTACCTCCCTAGAAAACACAAGTGGAAAAAAACTAAGGGTAATGCTGCTCAATGCCAGAAGTCTAAACCTCAAGATGCACGCCCTCGAAGCCCTCTTCAGTATGGAGAACATCGATGTCTGAGCAGTGACTGAAACCTGGTTCAAGGCTCCTGAGAGCACCCCAGCACTATCAGGTTTTACCTCATATCATGCTTTCCGACCCCAAAACTTGGATCGAACCACAAAAGGAGGGGAGTATCCATATTCATCAAAGATACCCACACCTCCAGGTTAGTGGCAATGCACGAAGCATCGGAGACCATCCAGGTGCAACTAACCATAGGCAAAACTGCCTTACAGTTTGTAGCATGCTACAGACCACCCTCTCAAACTCAGGAACCCCACACAGCCTTCCTGAAGACACTGGAGAGTATGAATGTCTCTCCAAATACCATCATTTTGGGAGACTTCAACTACCCAAACATAGACTGGGAACATTACTCAAGCCCCAACACCCTAGCCCAAAGGTTCCTAGAATTCATAAACTCAAATGCAATGGAACAACTAGTCACCATTCCCACAAAAGGAGACAATATACTAGACCTGATCATCACAAACATGGGGACAAAATGCTCCACACCGGAAGTATATCCCTCTTTGGTAAGATCAGACCATAAATTAATCTCACTGGATATCCACATCCCGCCCCCACCCCCTGCACAAAAGACCACAGTGAAGAACTTCTCAAAAGCTAACTTCACACTTCTTAAGACTGAAGTGGTATCCTTCAAGGCCCCTGGGCCAGTGGAAACCACAACCCACACTGCTGAATCCTTTGCAAATGCCTTCTACGGGCACCTTCAAGAATGCATGGATCATGCAATCCCAAATAAAACCAAGACCCATTCCCCCAATGGCAGGCCCCGGTCTGGTGGACCCCAGCCATAAACAAACTTTACAACAGGAGGAGGAAGCTACTACATGACAGAGCAAAATCCCTAAAAGGGAAGGCATCTCTGATCAGTACTAGCAAAAAACTACGATCACTCATAAAATCATCCAAGGCCAACTTTGAGAGAAAAATCGCAAAAGACACAAAAGACAATCACAAGGCCTTCTTTAGCTATGTTAGAAACCTGGGTGGAAACTCCCAGATATGCTCAGAGTTAGTCCAAAATGACACAAAATACACTGAACCCACTGACATTGTCAACATTCTGGCAAACAGGTTCAGTGCAAATTTCTCCTCCCCCTCTCCCCCAAAAGGAGAAATAACTATCCCAGCAGATTGTAGCCTCCCTAACATCTCAGATGCCCAGGTGAGAGCTGCCCTCTCTAAATCTAAAAACACAGCATCAATGGGACCGGACGGTGTCCCGGGCTGTGTGCTACATGAACTCCAAGAGGAACTAAACCCACACATAAGGCTGCTGTTTAACCTTAGCCTTACTACAGGATACGTACCCAAAGAGTGGCGTATGGCAACAGTGGTCCCACTTCACAAAGGCGGTGCTTCTATGGACCCTGGAAATTACTGCCCCATAAGCTTGATGAGACTGGTCTGCAAAGCTCTGGAGAGGATCATTATGGAACTCATAAACAAAGACATTGGGGACCTACAGACATTGGATCCTACCCAATTTGGCTTTGTCAAGGGCAGATCCTGCCTTTTGAACTTGGTTGACTTTTTTGAAACAGTCACTAAGGCCATTGATGAGGGCAAGGCAGTTCACACAGCCTACCTTGACCTTGCAAAAGCCTTTGACACAATACCCCACTCGGGCATCATAGACAAACTCACCAGCTTAAATGTAAACCCATATGTCACAAGATGGGTTGCAAACTGGCTCAAGGACAGAACCCACAGGGTCAGAGTTGCTGGAGCTATGTCAGACTCTAAGCCAGTCACAAGCGGTGTCCCACAGGGCTCAGTCCTGGGACCCCTCTTGTTCGGCATTTATTTTTCCGAGGTACAGGCAAACATAGGAGGATTGTGGCTGACAAAGTTCGCAGATGACTGCAAACTGGGCGCCATAATTGATACTCCAGCGGACACAAACATCCTTCAGAGAGGCCTCATAGAAATGGATAATTGGTGCCAGAGCCATGGCCTTAAGCTGAACGCCACAAAATGTATAGTCATACCCTTTGGAAAAAACAAGGTACCCACAAATTACCACATAGGTGGTAATCCATTAACGGAAGAGGTAATCAGGGACCTAGGGACCCAGGTTGACAGTAACCTCTCATTTGACACTCACATTGCCATAGTGGTTAGGAAGACCTTCTATATTGCCCACCTTATCATGAAGGGTTTCACATCTAGATCAAGAGAGGTCATTGTGCCCCTGTATTCTTCTCTTATCAGGCCAATGATTGAGTACAATGCCCCATTTGGGATGTATCTCACCCGACACCTGCAGCAGTTGGAAAGACCCCAAAAGTTCCTCACCAAGAGGATAAAGGGTCTTAAACATATGTCATATGCTGCCTGACTGAAAAAACTCCAGCTCTATTCAGTCGCATACCGCCTACTCAGAGGTGATCTTTGCCTGACGTACAAGGCCATGTCCAATCCGGAATTAATGGACATGCTCCACCTCAGAAAATCCAAATCCATCAGAGCCACGAGAGCAAGAGACTTAAACCTCAACACAGAAATAAATAGGACATGCTGCAGGGACAGATTCATAACCCAGAGGCTCCCTACACTCTGGAATAGAATCCCAGTCCATGTTAGGCAGAGCCCCTCACTGATTCTATTCAAGAGAAATCTTGACGAGTGGATGGGAGATCGTAGGTTTACCCCGGGGGTCATCTCTGTGTCACTACTAGACAGAAGCACAGTAAACTAAACCCTAAAAGGGCGTAGTATTCTCATCCTAAGGGGTGGTGAAAGCCACACACACTCTGGCTAGGCTTATAAATGCCCTAGGGCAGATAGCCTAGTACGAACCTATGAACCTATGCAAAGTATTTCACGGAAACCCTGCAGGCACAGCATAATCCCTGTCGAGTTATGACACAAAGGTGAGTCCTGCAGTAAGAATAGAACCTGACTTTCAACACACACAGTACAAATGTTAATAATGGACATGTAGACATACATCAACAAATGTAGTGGACCTCAGACAACAACATACTGAAAGGTCACACTGGGCATGCTCACACACTTGAATACATGAGACAAATGTCAGGCAACAGAACATTGACAGTCTGAACTGGGCATGCTCACACACTTAGGCCATGTTGGAGTATGGCATTGGGCCATACATAGCAGGCAGTTGCATGTGTTAACCCAGGAACCTCTCACTACACAGCAATCTGCCCTGTGCACACACTTATATGACAACAGACACGTATATAATATAGTGGAACCCTGCCATAAGCAAATATGTTCTGCAGATACCTAAGTGGTTCATATAAAGTGTGAAAGCAAAGATGATAAAAACCTGCAAACAGTATCAGCAATAAACATTGTGCATCATGAAAATTATCATAGGTTCAGAGGTTGATACTAGGCTTTCTGCCCTAGGGCATGTACAAGCATAGCCAGAGTGTGTTTGGCTACTGCAACTCAGTCAAATCAGAGCACTGTGCCTGTGAATAGTAGGTCACACAAGATAGCCCATGTACGTTCAGTGTATTGTGCCTCTGTCTAGCAGGGACCCAGAAGATATCCCATGGGTAAACATGCGATCACCCATCCACTTGTCAAGATGTCACCTGTAGGTGGTCAGTGGGTGGCTCTGCCTATGCAAAACCGGGACTACACTCCGGAGTGAGTGGAGGCTTTCTGATAATAATCTGTCCCCCCAGCATGTCCTTTTAACATCAGTGCTGAGGTATATGTCCCTGGAGTGTGTAGCACCAAGGGAGTTGGATATCCTGAGGTGGAGCATGTCCAGTAAGTCTGGGTCAGATATTGCCTTCAACTACAGGCACACAACACATCCGTGTAGTTGGTAAGTGACTGAGTAGAGCTGGAGTTACTGTATCGGAACTGTGCAGGGCATCTGTGTGAGTCCCTACATCTGCTCGAAGAGTAACATTTGTGGCCATTACAGTTGCAGGTGTCAAGTAAGGTACATCCCAAAGGTGGCATAGTAACCAAGCATGGTCATGAAGAGTATAGGGGCACAATGACCACACGTGATCAACATGTGAAACCATGTGGGATATGGTGGGCTATGTAGATGTACTGTCTAACCACTATGGCAATAGGATTGTCAAAGGCGAGAGTAGGAACAGTTTGTGTCCCCAAACCCGTAACAACTACTACTGTATGTAATGGATTACAACCTATGTGGTAATGTGTGGGCATCTTGTCATCCTCAAAGGGGATGACTATGCAACTAATGGCATGTAGCTGTGGGCCATGGCTCAGGCACCAGTCAACCTATCTCTGTGAGACCCTGTATGAGTATGCATGTGCCAGCAGGAGAGCTGATTATGGCACCCAGTTTGCAGTGGTCGCGAACATGGGCAGCCATATCCCTCCTGTGATAGTCTGTACATCACACAAATATATACTGAACAAGAGAGGTCCCACGACTGAGCCTTGTGGGATGCCATGTGGCACCTGCAACACTGAGCATGTGGGTGCTATCCCTGCTCCAGGTAGCAATCCATCATGTCAGATATGTGTCGATATTGATGCTGGTGAACCTATGCATAATGGCCGAGTGGGGTATTGTGTTGAAGGGTTGTGTAAGGTCCAGGCAGGCTGTGTGGACAACCATCCCAACACTGATGGACCTGGTAACTGTTGAAAGAATATGAACAGGTCCAACAGGCAAGATCTGCCCACAACAATGCTGTAATGTGTAGGACCCAGTGTCTGTAGATTTCCCATGTCTATGTGCATGAGTCCCATTACAATACACTCCATAGCTTTGCAGAACAAGCTAGTTAACCTTTTAGGCCGATATTGTCTGTGGTCTGTTGTGGCAGTATTCAGTGGAGCGGGACCACTATCGCTGTACTCCATTCTGTGGGTACATATCTGCAGTAACTCTTATATCGAACAGTGACGTAATGTGAGTGTTACATCTGTCATGAAGGCTGTGTACGACACAGGCCGGGACACCATCTGGTCCCATTGATGCTGTGTTGTCTGCTGTGGGGAGGGCAGCACTTACCTGTTTACTTGTGATGTCTGGGAGGTTGCACTCTGTTGGTATGGACAGTACCACCTTAGGGGGGATGGGGGGGGACACATCTGCACTGAACCTGTTTGCCAGGATGATGGCAATGTCAATGGGTTCAGGGTATGTTTAGTCAGTATGCAGTAACGCACAGCATATCAGTGAGTGTCCAGCCAGGTACCTGAATCAACTGAAGAAGGCCTTGTGGGTGTCCGATGTGTCTGGTGCAATTATCCATTAGAAGCGTGCCTGACATAAGTACCCGAGTGATTGTAGCAGTCTGCTAGTACAGATCACAGATGCCTTCCCTGTCTGGGATTGTACTCTATCATGTAGTAGCTTCCTCCATTTGTTGTAAAGCATATTAATGGCTGGGGTCTACCAGACAGGTCCACTGCCATTGGAGGAGTGAGTCCAGTTGTTATTTTGGATGTAACGATCCATGCGATCCACTAGGTGTCCATAGAATGTGTATGTAAAGGATTCAGCAGGTTGAGCCATACTTACCACTGACCCAGGGTCTCTGAAGGATACCACCATGGTTTGGAGGAGTGTGACATTTGCTTTTGGGAAGTTCACCAAGATTACCCAGGATGGGTGTGGGGACGGGATATGGATGTCCAGTGAGATAAAGTATGTTCTGCCCTTACCAATGAGGGGTATATCGCAGGTGTGGAACATAGAGTCCCCATGTCGGTGATGATCATGTCCAATATGTTGTCCCCTCTTGTGGGTGTGGTGACCGGTTGTGCCATATCATATGAATTTAGAAATAGTAGGAACTGTTGGGCAAGGGTGTTCGGGCCTGAGTACTATCCACAGTCAATGTGTGGGTATTTGACATCACCCAATATAATGGTGTTTGAGGAGACCTTCATATGGTCCAATGTTCCCAGGAAAGCTGAGTGAGGTTGCTGAGTTGGGGAGTGTGGTCTGTAGCATGCAACAAACCAAAAGGCAGATTTGCACAATGTTAGGTGCATATGTATGGTCCGTGATGCATTGTGCAGTGCTACCAACCCGGAGGTATGTGTATCTGTGATGTATATGGATACTCCCCCTATTTGTGTTGGCCATTCCGAGTTATGTGGTCAGAAAGCATGGTACAAAATACAACCTGGTAGTGCTGGTGTGCATGTGGGAGCCTCAACCATTTGTCTGTTAGTGCACAGATATTGCTATCCTCCATACTGAGGAGATTCCTGAGTGGGCTCAATTTGAGGGTAATACATCTGGTGTTGAGCAGCATTACCCTCAGTGTCATGTACTCTGTAATGTCTATGGAGATGGTTCTGTCCTTTGAGCCCTGCTTAAATAGGGCAGCATGGTGGCAGCAAGTGCCCTTGCCAGTATTCAAAAAACCAAGGGTGACAGGTGCAAGCTGTCCAGCGGGAAGCTACGTGGCATATTGAGCATGTCACTCCAGGGTGACAGACACTGTATCCCCTTTGAATAACACCAATATGTTAGCCAACTGTTAAACGTGATCAGTTTGTTGGTACACTGTGACATCATACTTGGTGAGTGTAAAATGCTAGACAAGGTCAGGGTAATACTGGGCTGGGCTACATGATCACAGTGTTCCTCTATGTTCCATGTCATGTGGTCCAGGAAGGAATATCTGAGGTTGTATGCACCAGCATGGACAATGATGGAGCCAGTCCTGCTTTGGAGTGACCTGAGTGCATGTGTTATGTGGTAGATCCTGGCATCTGAGAGACAGCTCAAAGTGACTATTCCCTTGTTTGGCCTGGTGAGTGGGACGTCAGTGTGTCTGACATGAAGTGTCACCCATTACAAGTGTATCAGGTGTGTTGTTTAGGCCAAAGAGCAGTGACTGTGTGGCACACTGACATTATGAACTATGTGATATGTGGGTATTGTAGTGGGGTAGCAGTTGTTTGTGTGTCTGCTTTGGAGGTCTCTGCTGCTTAGGCAGAGTGTATGTAGAGCCTCCAAATATGTGTATGTGTGATAATGTGGTTTGTTTGCTGTCACTATCGGTGTATTTGAGACTGATATGTGGTATGTGTGGTCACCCTCACCACCTGATAGACTATGCCAGTCATGGGTTGAGAGAGCTCAGCGTCCTGTATGTCAATATTGTTACATCTCCCACATATATGTGAGTGTGATGTGAGGAGGAGACGGTTGTCTGTGTACATGAGGCAGATGTGACATTGTGTCATAACCACAATATTCACTAGCTGGACTGGAGAGTACGCATGAAACAGACTCCTGGACATGCCAGTTTATTATGATGACATACTCTGTAGCCTGATCACAAAGGATCAGTAGGGTTTTAAGTGTGTAAAAGAGTATAACCGGGATTAGTGCTCAGGTTTGTCGGTGTTTTGTAAAGAGTAGCTGAGAAGGAGTCCAGACTGAGAATCATGACATGTCCTTCAGCTATGTAATAAATAGTAATGTACACACATATATGTGCTGAGTCAGGGACAACTGTACCTTACTGACAATGCTGACATCCTGTCAGACAGGCCCATGTATACATACCCACCCCCCACTGACGATAGTCCCTGACATCATACCAGGAGATATCACGTGTAGAATGGCTGAACAGCTCCCCCCAAAGCCAAAAGCATGGCAGCAACTGGATTACATTGTTTCCCAATATGTGTCATGCATGCACTACAGAACAAACAGACCCTGCACCTGAACAGTCTGTTGAGTCTCACCCACTCCACAGGACCTGGAACCGTCGAATGTGTTACAGCAACATATGGCACTCCCCACATGTGTGGGTGCACAACACACCATGGGAAGTATAGTCCAGTAAGCCTATAAAGTCTGTTCTGCAAGGCCATGGAGTGCATCATGGCAGAAGTCATAAACAGAGCTATTGGAAACTGACAAACACACAACCCTACCAACTGTGGTATGTTCATGTGCAGATCATGGTTCCCAAGCATGCTATATCATCTGCAAGGCAGCCACCCAGGACATACATCATGGAACAGAGCTACACATGTCCCACATAGACTTTGAACAGCTCTTCATCAACATCACAGACACATGTCGTATTCACAAAACCAACAATCTGTGCATAAATATGTGTTGACATATGAAGGGATGTCAATGTGTCCACAGATAGATCACACAAGGTGAGACTCACGGGGTCCTGTACAAGCTGTTGATACCTGTAGACCTACATGGATCATTCTTGGGATTGCATAAAAATGTGTACACACATTACCATGTCCAGTCTGATGATGTCATCATCCTACAAATATACCAGGAGAACAGAAGCCACCCAGTAAAGCATATAGCGTGCTGTGTTAATGCGTGTCTCTCTAGTATCATAACATAGTTAGGTAGGGGTTTGAGTCCTGCAAACGCCAAGTATATGTGTGATTTCCTTTGAGAGGAGTAGCCTTTTTGGAGACTGGGAAAACACATCAAAAGAGGTACATCCCTCTTTGTAAAGTCTGATGATGTCAGCATCCTACAAATATTCAAGGAGAACAGCAACACCCAGTAATGCATATAGCATGCTGTGTTAATGTGTCTCTCTCTCTCTCTCTAGCATCATAACATAGTTAGGTAGGGGTTTGAGTCCTGCAAGCGCTGTGTGTGTATGTGCCACAGGTGGTC
The DNA here is from genome assembly GCF_019279795.1 of Protopterus annectens. Lineage (NCBI taxonomy): Eukaryota > Metazoa > Chordata > Ceratodontiformes > Protopteridae > Protopterus > Protopterus annectens. Next base: position 443,423,794 of record NC_056741.1, on the reverse strand, counting down.
AATGCAGTGTGGGTTTTGCTTTTACTATGGTATGACATATGTTTCAAACAGTATGTGCATTGCACACATAGGGTATCTGCATGTCAAATAAATTTGTGTATATGTGACCTCAATCAGTACATAGGTGTGAAGCCTGCATACTACATGAATACATTTGTAACCTTTGACAGATTGTGCCGCTTCTTCTCGGATCATAGGTCACATATGTATGTATGCATCAGTCCCGGCCAATGTAGTGATCCGTGGCCAAGGACATCTGTGCCACACACACCCATGACACGTACTATAGAGTACTGTGAGTGAGGGTAATTGCCGAGGTATATGTCAGACATGTTCATACACAACAACGACTGGCAATAATGGACAGTCATTATAGTTGTACACCAGCCCTGTGGATATGCATGCAGGTCCCTAATGTGTTATGTGAAATACAGAGGGACCCCACAATACCTATGGATATGTGGATACCAAGGGACAGATGACATAACATGTGTCTGTCTGTACACATTGGTACCCAACATACATGTTCAGGGCTACCACCTATGTGGTACTGTCAGGATAGTATGTATAGTAAATGTGGATGACTATGCCATAGACGGCTCACTGCTATACAGCATGCATTGGACAACAGGTACCTGTCTGTATGATACCCTTATGTAGGATATGCGTCCCAGCCAGGGAATGCAGTGTAGGCCAATGCATGCATTTCCAGATGTGGATGGACATATCCCTAGTGTGTTTGCATGTACCTAGGAGGGCTATATGCCACACAGGTGTGGTCCCAGGAACGTGTGGTGGTCAATACCACTGGTTACTGTTATAGTATAGTACTGGAAGGATCCAACTGTTATTGAGTTCGCTACAACTGTGAGTCATTTGTCAGGACATCATCTAATGATTGGTTATAGTCATGCTGTTGAGGTGGTGTATACTACCAGACTGCAGATCATTGACAGATATCAACAGTATCACCCACAGCATAGTGTCAACCCATGTCATACACACATGTGTACCCATGTTAGTACATATCTGTAGTAGAATGCATACTGGCCATCAAAAGATACCATGAGATGTTAACAATGTGTAGAACAGGGTATGTCGCACATCCCACATGTCCACTATGCACGTACATGCAGACAGTGCGCACACACCATGTTTACAGATGTACACCCGCTAATTTATAATTCACACATCACACACATACTGTCCATTCACTAACACATGCTGGCAACACTGTACACTTCAGCCAAGTGGCACATGGGTGGACAATACATACTCAGACCTAACACTTGTGTAAACAATGCTACAATGACTATCACAGCTGTGATGCATAATGCCTGCTCAGATTTACCTACAAGGATATCATTACACTTTCCTGTTGGCAACTTGCTACTATTGCTACACTGCTATAATGTCACCCTGTGCATCAGAACCATGTTAGCCTGTTCCTGCATCAATGTTACAGATGACAGGAGGTAGCGCAGGTGTCATCATATGCACAGGGTGTGTTGTAGGGTTGCCAGAGTCCAACATTGACCCATCTAATCAGCATGTGTGTGTGTGTGTGTGTGTGTGTGTGTGTAAGGGACAACAGTACTGCATGGGCCAATGTTGATGTAATGTGTGTGTGTATGTGTGAGCCCTAGTTGTATGGTAAATGTGTGTGTGTCTACATGCACACAACTCCACCATGTGGCTGCCATATACAGGCGGTTGTGGGACAGCCACAGACTGTACCTGCTAGGCTGTACAGATCACTGTCTCCAGCCACGGACACAGTACCTGTGCCTAGCAGGGGTGCTATGGGCAGTATTGGGTACCAACCCTGACTGGGTGCTATCATCAGAGGCAGAGGTATGATGACTGGACCCATGTCCCTGCTGGAACTGGCCAGTGCCATGTGCACATGGTCTAGTAGGACCGTCAATGATCAGGCCAGCCCCAGCATTGCTGGGGCTGGTACTGCCACTACGGCAGGGGCTGTGATCCATGGTCCGTCTGCAATGACTGCCAGCTGATGCTGTTGCTAGCATGCGTCCACGTCGGCTTCTCATCCATCCTGCACAGTCCTGGCTCATGGCTAACACATTGTGGAGGACATCTAATGTCTCCCTCCAAAGGCTTTCAATGACCTCGGTGTAATTCCGGATGACACCGGCAAGGTCACGGATGCTGTCATTGATAGCAGTGTAATGGGTCCTCTGCGCCCTTAGTCCCTGTCAGTTGTACCATTCCATACGTGCCTGTGCCTGCATTACAGCCCGGAACATATTCGAGGTTGTAATACCTCCAGGGGCATGTCTGCCAGGGGCAATACAACCAGTGGTGCTCCCCTGAGAACCCCAGAACATCCGCCTATGTGGTACCATTCCAGTAATCCAGCTATGGCTGCTGTGAGGGGATGCACGTGCCATAGGTACCACACTCTCCTGGTCAATGCCAACTTTATGCTGTCCCTCAGCTAAGGCCATTGGTGACGAGGGATGTATTGGCAGTATGAGTGTGCACATAGATGGGGTTGACCGCTGGGTACTGTCGATTGGTGGACCAACGACAGACCCTGTCAGACCTTCCTGTGCCACAATACATGTCTCATCATCTCCACTATTAGTGGCGGTGACATCAGGTTCCCTGCTGCATTCAGCCACCCCTAACTCAGCACCTGTAGAAGGAAGACAGGAAACACACTTTACAATCTGTACATGATATTAGCACACATGCACACATGAACACATGAACACATGAACACATGCACACATGTACACATGCACACATGCACATATACACACATGCACAGAAATACACTGATTACCACAGCGCACGCACACACACACACACACACACACACACACACACACACACACACACACACACACACACCAGCAATCCAACACATACACAATAGTGGGTGATGGTGGGTGACAGTATCACAAGGCAAACAGTCACCACACATGTGTCAGCATGCAGACCATGTGTTGCTCAACACCATGCAGTCCAAGTGTAGACAGTCCTATCTAATGACATTATACATGGCTTTGATGCATGTGTGTAGTTGTTCAGTGATTGGCTACACCCTGGAACACAATGTGTACATGGACACAACATTGCTGTGCAAGTATTATCTGCTCTGCAATATCATGTGCACCATCACTCAATGGTATACATACCATGGCTGCATGTGTTATCTGTGTGACACATTGATTGCCATGTCTGATGACAGTGTCTGTGTCCATAGCACATAATAGTGGGCACAGGTGTAGCAAATGCATTCAATGTACAGACATGGGATGAGTGGTGCATGTAGACATGAAGGAACCCCAATGCTCGACATGGACATTGTACAGTGGTTATGGTGAGTGTGGGACATATTGCAGATATGTCGGTGCCAGCCATGACATGGCATGCTACATGACTGCAACATTAAACACCACACATACCCAATGGGTGTCATGTGACCTATACACCCAATAGCATTCCAGGACATATATGTGACTCTTTGTACAGATGGCGGCTGCAGTGCAAAATGTGTATACTAGCATATGTAAGCACACATACAACATGCTATGTATAGTGTGTATAGGTGCATATGTTTGCACACACAGAACAATGAGGTGCACAGCAAAGACTGCTATGTGTAGTACTGTGGTCACTGTAACCGGATGGGGTGTAGTACCATGTGCCATCATCATCACCATGCATCTTGTGTTCACTCATGGCTACTACTATGTGACAGACCACCACCTAGCATGCTGTACCTGAACTGCCGTGCTGTGGCTACGTTCACTATTACACAGCCACTTTGTACATGGGTGTATGAGGTGCCCAATAGGGAGCATTGCCTAACATGACTGTGTTATGTGTTGAAGAGTGTTGCACAGCCCCATGATAGGCCTCTACCCCTGAGGTACATCATGTGTGTGTGGATGACATGTGGGATACTGAAGTGTGACCTTACAGCGGGTGTGTGGTTACACCATATGTAGCATGATTTTGTGTACTGCATGTGATAAATGTGTTATGTTGTGTACAGGTGTTGCAGCTATGCCTATCCAATGTGCAGTACGGGGTTGCCACAACTGTGTGTCATGGTCTGTGTACTGCATGTCATTGAGGCAACTACTGACATTACTGAGCTGTGCAACGTCTCACAGCAAACATGCATGGCATGCATTATGCGTAGGTGTGTTATGTGTACATGGCCTACACCTCACTTATGACATGCATATTTCATTACCAACATTGCAGGTATAACACACTCACCAGCATGGCTCGGCTGCCCTGCCATCACACCAGTGGGACCTATGAGAATATAAGAGAGTTCATCAGTGGCCACAACTGTGGCATTGCTACAATGGGTATGCTAAACTGCAGTACAACAACAGTCAACAGTCACAGGTGTAGAGATATTATTCAAACTATCTGTATTGCACAACACTAGGCAGCGGAACTGCTAAACACACAGTACACATCTCATGCAGACATAATCTAACAATACAGTTAACTGTAGTCTACAGATAGGGCATGTTACTTGCTTGCTCCAGGTGGATGTGCTGGGTGGCTCCAACCTCCATTACAACACATGTCAGAGGTTTATGTAGCTGTTGTCCAGGAGCCACTACGCTTAGGAGAAGCTCCTCCACTCTGGTGAGGGAGGGATGAATGGCCACCCCACCACCTGTGGCAAGCTGCTGTCTTTGGATATCAGACGCACGCCGCCAGACTTGTCTAATTAAATCACTGCAGTGATGGTGTACCTGCTCATATGTCTGGTTATGCATGCCTATGTCATTTACCTGATGAACAAGTTCCTGCCACAGTGCAGTCCACTCCTGCTGGTGCTGGCTGCTTCTGGAGAACAGCATTGTGTACCGCTGCAATAGGCTTTGCAGTATCACCTCTTCCTCATCTGCTGTGTACGCTGGGTTGCATTGGTGGTCATCTGGCTGAAAAAGATATGAACAATATGTGGGAGAATGTCCTGTGGCACACTTTACACCTTTACCCACAGATATCACTTTACTGACATATATACCATCTTATTGTCTGTCAGAGGTTACATACATTCAATACCACTTATTGATTCTCAGGCCACAACTAACTAACACTGCCTGGCAGACTCTATATATCACACCACTATACAACAGTACCTGACACACTGTTTGTGACACATTGCACAACCTCAAGACAGGGGTGTATATCACACCAATGCACGAACAGAGATGTCATCCATTGCAATGAATGTAAAGTACAGGTACAGTAGTACCAATCAACCACCCTAGTCATTGATGCCATAGCCCTGCCTAACAGATGTGTACAGTTGTTACTATAGGTGGCATACTGCTGTAACGGACTATATATGTTGCTGGATACACACGTTTACCCTGTAGCACACATATGATTGCAGCCATTGTACAGGCATAATCACACGCACATCAGGCAAACATACAACGCACCACTGTATGCCAACACAGATGAGCATTACCTGTGTACCATATGGTACTGTGTGCCACTACTTACACACCCTTATGCCTGCATTCTGTCCTCTGTGCAGACTACAGGAAACACACATGACAGTGTTTCCAAGCAATGTGAGCACACACCATACTGTGCTCTTTAGGCCTACAGCTTCAGGTAGTACTACAGTTCATATTGGTGATGGATTCACCAGCAGCACCACTCACTAAGCATACATGTATTGCTTTAGCCTACAATGAGACACAACATTCGTCAACAGAGAACTATGTCACATCATATGCCGTACTACTATGTCTGCCTAACAGTACATTACACATCAGTTGCTGTCCTCACAACTAGGATAGGCACTACCATGTCAGATACAACATCACACTAAGCTATCACACCTTTACAGACCTTGCACACATTCAGCGTTACACTTATTCAACCTCACATAGCAGCTATTGCATTAAGTACATGTGTGAGTGTATAGTGTCATAGGTAGGTAATATGCTATTAGCCCTAGGGCCTATGGCAGCCTAGCCATATGCTACCCTGGCCTTTGACACACATGTACTTTGATTTCACTTGCCCCTGCCAACCTGAACCACAGAGGTGTTTCCTGGGGTGTATTACCAATCTCCTACACGATCATCAGGAGTATTTATAACAACTACTAAGGAGGAGCCTTGTTTGCTATTGCTATGTGGTCTATTCCAGTGTATGACATATCTCTGAGATGGGAACCTATCCCTCCAGCATGTGCTGTTTAGTGAGTTGACAAGGTTTAGGGCCCTAGAGCGTGTATCCCGGAGGGATTGTGATATGTTGCCATGGTGGTTGTCACCCAGTTATGGGTGTGACATACCTCTGTATGTCCGGCAGAGTTCACCTCTGTGTGGCCAGTATGCAATACAGTGTAGTTGTGGTTTTGTGAGTCAGTCTGCATAGGGCATCTGTTTGCAGCCAGTATTACCCTTTGGGAGGTCTGTCTGTGGCCTGTTCACCTGGTGTAGGTGTCATGTTAAGTACATACCACACAGGGCATTGTGATGAGTAGAGGGGAACTCTACCCTATACTTCCATAGATGACACACCTGTTGTCATGACACATACCACACAGACAGATTACAGGTGTAGTGTGGCACTGTCTTCATCAAAGCGGAGGCTACTGTCCACCTGTGTCCCATGTTCCCTTATCACACCTTCACTGTTAGGTAGATCTCTACCTATGTGGTAGTCAATGGGTACACTGTTTTGGGAAGGAGGAATGGCACTGCAGTATCAACACTTGTCTACAGTCCATGCCTTGGTCACCACACACCTGTTGTGGTACATAAGACCCCGTGTCTCTCTGTCTCTCTCACTCTATATGCATATATATATATATATATATATATATATATATATATATATATATATATATATATATATATATATATATATATATATATATATATATATATTATATATATGCATATCTATACACATACATGTACATATCCATTGCTGTACACATGGATGTACATATAGGCACATGTACAGTCCACCTTTCATGGTGGGGATATCACTTATTCGACAGTTGTGGGATGTACAGGTATGTGATTAAATTGCACAGTGTTGTGCAGAATGCATGTGGGTGTCCTCAGCCCTTGTAGCATTAGCAGGCCTCACTAGCTGTAACACAGCAGATCTGACAAATCTGTCCCACAGCATTTAACCACCACATGACATATATCAACACTACCATAGCTGGCCTTAGGCATAGGCCAACTGGGCAGCCGCCTAGGGTGCCGCTCTAGCAGGGGTGCTTTTCTACTATTTATGTGGTATAGTAAGACAAGGATGGGGGCACCAGGAAGTGTGGTAGGGGGTGCCATGAAGCCCTTTTACCTAGGGCACCAGTTGACCTAAGGCCGCTCCTGAGCACTGCATGCTGTTTTCTAGGCCACACACTATGACCTACATGGATATATGCACATATCAACCTTCACTGACAGATATCTGTCCACCCTTCACTAACAGTTGCACATGTGCAGATACAGATAGATAAATACTGCTGCCACACATGGATGATTTGCAGTGTGTAGAGTACTCTTCAGGAACATCTACAACATGCCAGCACATACATGTGAGTTACATACCTTACCTTTGTATTTCCCTGCTCCGTGTGTTACGGTTTTGTAGTTTTTTTTTATTGGTGGTTTGTTTTGGGTTTTTGCCCTTTATTTAACTTTCTGTCTCAGTTTCTCACTCTGTTCTGTCTCTGTCTCAGTCTGTGTCTGTGTCAGTGTCCCTCTCTCTCTCTCACTCTCTATCTCACAGCACCTGCAATGATATAATTGCATGTGTGGACTGCAGGTACAGCCTGCTTTTCTAGGTATCTGCACTTGTGCATGTGACAGCCTCTGAACCAATTGCTGCCCACCATTCAGTAATTGCATGCAGCCTGCTGTTTGGTGATTGCATTACTCACTGTGATTGCAGCCCACTGCTATAAAATGCTAGGTTAGGTAGGCGTAGCCCTTTCAGATTTCCAAGGTGGGGCCCATGCTTGTTTGCTCTGGACACCGTTGTGTCAGTCTGAAGGTTGGTATATGTCTCTTATCTGATGCTAGGGTTGTAGCCAGTTATATGCATGTTGTACTCAAACCTGAATGTTGCTGCTTCCAGTACACACATCTCAGTGTAGACATGTACACACCCCTCCAAATGCTAACACAGGATACATGGGAGTATGTACTTTTTTCTCACTTACACAATTAACTGCCATACAAATGTGGTTATTGCACTGTATTCCTGTGGCCAGTATTTATCCTGGTCTGATACTGTGTGGTGTTTGTAAGGTGCTACTGTAACATTATTCCCTGCTAGGATGGCTGGTTCTCCTTTCACAGTCATGTCATGCAATTCCACAACCACTGCTGGTAAAGACCCACAAAAAAGGATTTGTGTCATATCATTCCTAATTTCCATTTACATTCCCTCATTGAAATGCATGATATATTTATTTCAGAACCAATGAACCAAAAAAAGCGGTGGTGAAAAAATAACTCCAAATCTAAACAGTAAAACTCCAAAAAGGAAGACCGGAGAGCAAAATGCCTTACTCCAAACCACTACGTTTATTCGAAATACGCTAAACTTAAAACAAATAAAAGAGACACGCTGATCTCAAGGCATAAACGCTCTTTACACACGTGTTTTCGTCTGTACGTTATCAGACTTCATCAGATGAACAATGCAGATATCACATTTCTTTTTATACTCTGACCAATGAATCAATTAGTTTCCATAATTAAATCATTAGATAATACAAATTCTCCCCTGAGGGTACATAACTGTATGTCTATTTAAAACTATACATTCCAGAACCATATGGATTTTTGTTGTTTTGAGTTTTGTACCCTCAGGGGAGAATTTGTATTATCTAATGATTTAATTATGGAAACTAATTGATTCATTGGTCAGAGTATAAAAAGAAATGTGATATCTGCATTGTTCATCTGATGAAGTCTGATAACGTACAGACAAAAACGCGTGTGTAAAAAGCGTTTATGCCTTGAGATCAGCGTGTCTCTTTTATTTGTTTTAAGTTTAGCGTATTTCAAATAAACGTAGTGGTTTGGAGTAAGGCATTTTGCTCTCCGGTCTTCCTTTTTGGAGTTTTACTGTTTAGATTTGGAGTTATTTTTTCACCACCGCTTTTTTTGGTTCATAGTTTTGTTTCGGTGGAAGGGAGAATGGAGAAGCAGGCGGTCCCTGCTACAATGTTGCAGGAAGACCTTGGACTTACTCGGAAGTTGATTGGCCAATTGACCGAACTTATCAATTTGCTTACACCAGTTACTTTGTCGCTTGTGGCCATACAGGAAAGGAACGTTCCAACTTCCTCCTCAAGAACCGAAGGGTTACCGAAGAGGGATTCTATTAATTTAAATGCCAATGTGGAGCTTATTGGTGGAAGAGGAGACACCGGCATCCATAATGAACACACAAGCGACAGTTTTGATCCAGCCAACACACCTTGTGCACTAAGGGACCCAGTTGAAAATGATGTAAAACTAGTTCGTTCCCGAGCTAGTATAGGACTAAACAAACCTCAACAAACCACTGAGGTACAAGGTACTGTTTTGGCCTACAAAGAGACTAAAGACTGGTTACACTACAAATACGTGTTTAAATGTGGTAATAAGGATAAAAATGTACAGGCTAATAACAATACATACAGGGAGAATTTAGACTCCCTTGCAAAATTAATGAATAAATACAGAACCTTAGATATAGAGAACACTTATTTGAAGGAATGTATTTCAAGGGAAATTGTGCCCAAAGGGCTGTGAGTGTTTAAGTTTCCAAATAATGTTGTTCCAGGTTCAGTATTTCACAAATAATTAATTGAAGTTTTTAATAAGTGTGGTATAGATGTGTTAAAATTGATTATTAGGGAAAACACATGCATACAGGAAAAAATACATAAGGACATTGAAGAATTGGACCAATGCATTAAGAATGATTTAATTTTTTCAATAGAAGAAGAAAGAGATAAATATTTTAATATAAGAAAAGACATAGACAAAGAAAGTGAGAATTTGATACAAAGGAAAATAAAGAAAATGGATAGAGACATTTATGAGTACAACCATAATTTGAGTTACCTCAACCCACCTCACAAGCAATATTTTAGAGACGTATATTATAAGGAAGACGATAAAAAAGGACTTTCTGAGAATGGGGGAGATAATATTCCCATTGACGAGGAATATGAATATGAGAATGAATTCCCCCCCTGAGAAAGTCTGAAAGGTTAATGAACAAACAAGGGAATAAGGGGACAAATTTTCCCTGGAGAGGGGGGAGAAGAGGGAGGGGGAGATACTAGAAGTATCCAACTGCCCTGAATTACTGAGTATTACCAATGTTGGTAATAGGTGGTCCTTTGACAATTTTACCATTTATAATTTTAGTCACTTAGTTTTAGAGAAAGAACATTTTAGGCTTTTATCTAAAGGATTAAAATTTATTCCATATACCAAGGGAGATTTAACTAAATCTTTAATGGATATCAGGATATTTTTAAGGAAAATTAATTTGAAAATTTTGTTTTCCAATACCAAAAATGAACCTACCCCTGTATTAAAATGTAGAACTCTATACAATCCACCTATACACCCCCAACTAAAGAATTTAGAAAAAATAATAGAAAGAGAGATTAGGAAGGAAAAAGGTAATATCAAATACCAAACTAATCTAGGTAAAAAAGAAAAACATTTGTTATATGAGATGAAAAATTATCCTAATTTAAGAATTATGAAACCAGACAAGGGGGGAGGTGTGATCATTATGGACAAAATTGAATATGATAGTAGAATGTACAGTATCCTTTGGGACAACTCTAAATACAACCAGGTTTCTAAAAATGAGATCAATATTGCTTATAATAAAATAGATATAAACTTGAAGGACATGTTATGTGAGGGACTTATAAATCATGATACTTTTTTATTTTTACAAGTGGAAAAACCTAAAATTCCCTCAATATTTGGAATCCCAAAAATCCACAAAAATGAACTAGACCCCCCATTAAGACCCATAGTATCAGCTGATGGTTCCAAAACCCATCCGCTAGCTAAATATATTGACACAAAAGTAAAAAAACTATGGGTAGAAAGAAAACATATATTAAAGGATTCTTGGGATTTGTTAAAAGTAATTTCTGGAGTAAAATATTCTGAAAGTTTACTATTCATTACTATAGATGTAGTTGATTTATTTTCCTCCATCCCCTATACTCAAGGTACTTATATGTTTGAAGAGATACTATATGAAAGTGAAAATTTATCAAACAATGAAAAGCAAGTGAATGTTTGGTTAATGTAAATGGTACTAAAGAACAATTTTTTATATTTTACTGGGGAATTCTTTAGGCAAACACAAGGAGTGGCTATGGGGGCGGCTTGCGCCCCAACTTATGCTAACCTAGTATTAGTTAAATGGGAGGAGAAATATGTATTAAATTCACAATTCAGCCCTCACTGGGTACTATATCACAGATTCCTGGACGATATAGTTCTATTCTGGACTGGAGGGCATGAGAAGTTGAAAGAATTCATGATTTACTTAAATGAAGCTACTGGTTTTTTGAAATTTACCTATACAGTATCAGACAGAAACTTACAATATTTGGACCTGGAAATTTATAAGCAGGGGGAAGTTCTGGAGACTAAAGTATATAGAAAACCTACCTATTGCAATACCTTTTTACATTATGACAGTGTGCACCCTTTACACTGTAAGAGGAACATTATTAAAGGACAATTTGTGAGAGGTAGTCGAATGACAAGTGCCCAAGATGAATTTTCTAAAGAATGCAAACTCCTAGAAAGAATGTTTTTGGAAAGGGGATATCCAACTAAACTTGTGAAGGAAGTAAGGCAGGAAATAGAAAGGGGAAGGGGAGATAGATATACTCCTATTGTAAAGTTAACAAATTTTAAAACAGAGCAAATTAAAGATGAAAAAGGAAATGAAAATGATTTTCAGTCAGAGTTGACTTTAGAATATAACGCACTTAATAATAATATAAGAAAGATATTTTTAAGGGAATGGGATAGGTTCATTAACATTACAGATATAGACGAATTAGAAGGTATTTCAACAAAAATAGTTTACAAGAATGCCCAAAGTATTAGAAATATTCTAGAAAGTAGGAACACTACGACCACACCGAATGGAAAAAAGATGGGTACTTATAAGTGTGGTCGATGTTCCCAGTGCCCTTATATTTTAAATTCAGATAGGTTTTATATAACAAGTAGAGACAGGTGGATTATTAATAGTAAGAATTATTACAATTGTGATTCCATGGGACTAATATATATAGCTATCTGTATGGTTTGTAATTCTTTCTATATAGGAAAAACTGAAAGAAAATTAAAAAGAAGGATATATGAGCATCTTAATGATATTAAGAATTGTAAGGATACAAACACTTAGTTTAAGCATACCAAAAGGTGTACAGGAGCCAATTTTAGATTCATTGTGATAGAACACACACAGAAAGATATAAGGGGAGGTCCCTGGGAAGAGAAAATTGAATATAGGGAACTCTGGTGGCAGGTGACACTAGAGGCATATAATCCACCAGGGTTGAATGAGTATACAAGCATTACACCTATTTTAAAATTAAGGGCAGCTAAATTATGAAATAAGTTGTATTTATTCAGATTTTTACTAGAGGGCAGTTATGTGTATATATATATATTTTTTTTATTCAACATTTTTATAAATTCATAATATGCTATTTAATTTAAGGAAAAAAATTGACTTTTAGGAGTAATATTTTAAAGAATGTATAATTAATTTTTATAGCTTTTACTAAGAATTTATTTATTTATAATATAAGATATTTATATTAATAATGGTATTTGAAAAGGTCCGCACGAATAGACCATGTTAATATATGAATTTCCACCAGCACATTATTTTTAATGTATTAATTATTTATGGTAACAAAATCATTTTTTAGAAGAGTATTTTAAAGTATTCACAATACAAGTGATGATTTTTTTTAATTGAAACAAAAATCCATATGGTTCTGGAACGTATAGTTTTAAATAGACATAAAGTTATGTACCCTCAGGGGAGAATTTGTATTATCTAATGGTTTAATTATAGAAACTAATTGATTCATTGGTCAGAGTATAAAAAGAAATGTGATATCTGCATTGTTCATCTGATGAAGTCTGATAACGTACAGATGAAAACGTGTGTGTAAAGAGCGTTTATGCCTTGAGATCAGCGTGTCTCTTTTATTTGTTTTAAGTTTAGCGTATTTCGAATAAACGTAGTGATTTGGAGTAAGGCATTTTGCTCTCCAGTCTTCCTTTTTGGAGTTTTACTGTTTCAGAACCAAGTTATTTGTATATCTGCTGTGGCTTAGTGGTAATTCATGCAGTCAATTGTGTCAATAGTCTGGGGTTCGAGACTGGCAGAGGTTTTTTCTTTTGCTGCTGAGCAGAACAAGGGCCCTGCCATAGAGTGACTAAGGCACTTTTAAGCAGTTGTAAGTGGGTTTGAGTGGGTTTGCGCAATGCTTAGTGATGCTTAGCTGAGCGCACATAAGCGCACACTCGCTTAAACCTGCTTACTACCGCTTAAAATTGCTTACTCCCGCTAACCCCCACTCTAATTTCTTTTAAAGAAAAGAAAATGGTTAGATAGGAAAGTGGTGAAAAAGGGGGCACAAAGAGGGACAGACAGTAGGTAAACAAGCTCGGGATGTGCAAGACTGGTGTAGGGAAGGTCCATAGCTGCCCATTTCTTTAACAGCAACAGCTGTGCATATGCAATGAATTTGGAGTGAAATTTGAAACCTTCCACCCCTGGGAGAGTGGTGAGGACAACAAAGTATGTTGTACTGCCAATTCTAATTATCAGCTTACATGTCCAATGGACATGTGTGCGAAATGGGCAGCTATGTATGGGGCGTAACTTTTTTGTGGGTGCAGATTGCCCTTTTTTTTTTTTTTTTTTCCAAGTGAGAGTGGGAAGTGAGGTAGAGGAAGTAGGCATGTCCGGGGAGGTATGTTGGGAAGGTAAACAGACAAGACAGACAAGATGCATACAGGGGCAGTGTATGACACATGGGTGGGTGAACACAATTGATGGGATCAGATGTTTGGAAATCGCAAGCTCATGAGCCCACAGATGGTAACAGTGGAACTGAGATCCCCACCCATGGGCAATCACCACTGAACCTTCACAGCCCCGAGGGTGGCTGTGCTGGGGGGCTGCGTAGGATGGGCAGGCTCACCCGTGAGATGCGCTACTCTTGCCTTGAGCTGGCGTAGGGGATCAGCAACTGAACGCTGGATCTCCATATGCACCACAACCCAGATCCTTATGATCCCAGCCCACACTTGCACAGGGGGGGATGAGCCCCATCCCCTACAGTGCTTCCACCCGAAGGTGGCACAGGACCAACGGAGGAGGGGAGCTCGGGCTGGGCAACGGACCTGCTGGTGCCAGGTGCACTCACCAGCTGAGGAGGGACAGGTGGGTCCGCTGGGACCGGCCTTCCCATATGCTCTGTGATTAGGTGTGTTTAATTACAACACAAGCAAAACAGCATTCCAGATTAGTAGTAACAGCATGCAGTAATATTCCCATTAACCAAACACACCAAGGTTACAACATTTGAACAGCAAGCATAACACATGCATATATTGAACCACAGTGGATATTCCAACAGCATGCAGGGATGTTTGGTAGCAACAGGCCACCATGATTGTGGTGTTTAAACAGGGCACATGCATCAACGTGAATGCAAATATTTATAGAACAATAGGACATATGTCCCAACAAATATTTAAGATTACACATACCCAGTGAGGTGTGGAATAGCATGGTTTATGCACATACAGTAGGGTGTAGAAAAAACCTTGGTTAACATCTTATAATTACCTTTTCGGCTACACTACATTCCTAGTGACTGCAAGTGTATATCCCCTACATGTATTATTACACTTGCCACCATACATTAGGTTCATAGGTTCATAGGTTTATACTAGGCTATCTGCCCTAAGGCATTTATAAGCCTAGCCCAAATTATTGTGGCTTACGCCACCCCTTATATGAAAAAATACTGTGCCCATTAGTTTGTTGTGCCTCTATCCAGCAGTGACCCAGAGATGATTCCCGGGGTAAACCTACGATCTCCCATCCACAGGTCTAGATTTCTCTTGAACAGAGTCAGCGAGGTGCTCTGCCTCACATGGACCGGGATTTTATTCCACAGCATAGGGAGTCTCTGAGTGATAAATCTATCCCTCCAGCACGTCCTATTTATATCCGTGCTAAGGTTTAAGTCGCTTGCTCTAGTGGTTTTGGTGGATTTGGATTTTTGAGGTGGAGCATGTCCATTAATTCCGGGTTGGACATGGCCTTGTATGTCAGGCACATGTCACCTCTGAGCAGACGGTATGCGACTGAATAGAGCTGGAGTTTCTTCAATCTGGCAGCATATGACAGATTTTGGAGTCCCTTTATCCTTTTGGTGAGGAACTTTTGGGGTCTCTCCAATTGCTGCAGATGTCGGGTGAGATACATCCCGAATGGGGCATTGTACTCGATCATTGGTCTGATAAGTGAAGAGTACAGGGGAACAATGACCTCACTAGATCTGGATGTGAATCCCTTCATGATCAGGTGGGCAATGTAGAAGGTCTTTCTAACCACTTTAGCAATGTGAGTGTCAAAGAAAGGCCACTGTCAACCTGGGTCCCCAGGTCCCTGATAACCTCTTCTGTGCTTAGTGGATTGCCACCTATATGGTAGCTTGGGGTTACCTTGTTTTTCCCGAAGGGTATGACTATACATTTTTGGCGTTTAACTTCAGGCCATGGCTCTGGCACCAGCTATCTGTTTCCGTGAGTCCCTTCTGAAGGATATCAGTGTCCGATGCACTTTCCACTATGGCCCAGTTTGCAGTCATCTGCAAACTTTGTCAGCCAAAGTCCTCCCATGTTGGCCTGTACTTCTGAGAAGTAGATGCCAAACAATAAGGGCCAAGGACCGAGCCCTGTGGGACACCACTTGTGACCGGCTTGGAGTCTGACACAGTGCCAGCAACTCTAACCCTGTGGGTTCTGTCCTTAAGCCAGTTTGCAACCCATCTTGTGACATATGGGTTTACATTTAAGCTGGTAAGTTTTTCTACAATACCCGAGTGGGGTATTGTGTCGAAAGCCTTTGCAAGGTCAAGGTAGGCTGTATGGACTGCCTTTCCTCATCAATGGCCTTGGTGACTATTTCAAGAAGTCGACCAAGTTCAAAAGGCATGATCTTCCCTTGACAAAGCCAAACTGGGTCGGGTCCAATGTCTGCAAGTCCCCTATATCTTTGTTTATGAGCTCCATTATGATCCTCTCCATAGCTTTGCAGACTAGACTTGTTAAGCTTATGGGCGGTAATTACCAGGGTCCGTGAGGCGCCACCTTTGTGGAGTGGGACCACAGTTGCCGTCGCCACTCCTTGGGCACGTATCCTGTGGTAAGGCTGAGATTAAACAGCTGCCTTATGTGCGGGTTTAATTCCTCATTTAGCTCGTGTAGCACACAGCCGGGGACACCATCCGGTCCCATTGATGCTGTGTTTTTAGCTTTAGAGAGCTGCTTTCACCTGCGCATTTGAGATGTCCGGGAGGCTACACTCAGCTGGGATAGTTATCTCTCCTTTAGTGGTTAAGAGGGGGGTGAAGTTTGCACTGAACCTGTCTGCCAGTATGTTGGCAATGTCTGTGGGTTCAGTGATTTTTGTATCATTTTGGACTAATTCTGAGCATATCTGTGAGTTTCCACCCAGGTTCCTAACATAGCTGAAAAAGGCCTTATGATTGTCCTTTGAATCCATGGCAATTTTTCTCTCAAAATTGGCCTTAGTTGATTTTATGAGTGCTCGTATTTTTTTACTAATAATGATCAGGGGTGACTTCCCTTTTATGGATTTTGTTCTATCATGTAATAGCTTTCTCCTCTTATTGTAAAGTTTGTTAATGGCTGGGGTCCACCAGACTGGACGTTTGCCCTTTGTGGAAAGAGTCTTGGTTTTATTTGGGATTGCCTGATCCATGCAGTCCTGGAGGTGTTCATAGAAGGCATTTGTAAGGGCTTCCGCAGCTTGGGTTGTGGTTTCCTCTGACTCAGGGGCCTTGAAGGATACCACACCAGTCTTGAGTAGTGTGAAGTTTGCTTTAGAGAAGTTCTTCACTATGGTCTTTTTGTTTGGGGTGGGGGGGATGTGGATTTCCAGTGAGATTAGTTTATGATCAGATCTCACCAATGAGGGATATACTTCGGTGTGGAGCATTTTGTCCCCATGTTTGTGACAATGAGATCTAGTATATTTTCTCCTCTCGTGGGAACAGTGACTAGCTGTTCCATGGCATTTGAATTTATGAACTCCAGGAACCGTTGGGCTAGAAAGTTAGGGCTTGAGTAATGTTCCCAGTCTATATTCGGGTAGTTGAAGTCACCCAATATGATGGTGTTTGGAGATACATTTATACCCTCCAGTGTCTTCAGGAAGGCTGTGTGGGGTTCCTGAGTTTGAGAGGGTGGCCTGTAGCATGCTACAATTTGTAGAGCAGTTTTGCCTATTGTTAGTTGCACCTGGATGGTTTCGAAGCTTCATGCGTTGCCACCAACCTGGAGGTGTGAGTATCCTTTATGAATATGGATACACCCCTCCTTGTGTGGAGTGGTCCGGGTTTTGGGACGGAACGCATGATATGAGGAAAAACCTAATAGTGCCGGGGTGCTCTCAGGAGCCTTGAACCAGGTTTCAGTTACAGCACAGACATCGATGTTCTCCATACTGAGAAGGGCCTCGAGTGCGTGCATTTTGAGATTTAGACTTCTGGCATTGAGCAGCATTACCCTCAATTTCTTCCCATTTTTGTTTTCTAGGGTGGTAGGTTTAGAATTTGAGCCTTGCCTAAAAAAGGCACTATGGGGGTGGCAAGAGCCTTAGCCAATATCCGGAATCCCAGGGGTGACAGGTGCAAGCCGTCCCTTGCGAAGCAGCGTGGCTTGTCAAGCATGTCATCCCAGTTGTGTAATGGGTTTGGTTAGTTCAATATATGCCTGACCTATATCTGACATACTAACTGTCCACGATACAGATGTTACTGCTACATATTTCTTGATTGCATTTATATTTCTTTATCTACATATCTGGGATGTTTTCACATGACATTTTCACTTTGATTTGTACGGAACCCTGCATTTCTTGACACACACTCACATTTCTGGGGAAAAATAACATGCTACACGTGTACCAGATTTACTTATTCATGCCAGCCAGTAACTGACTGTTGTGAACTGTCTATATGTTTCACAGCTACTAGCACTTCCATCACCCACTTTATATGGGACTGCACAACTCTGGGTTGCCAGCACCTTTTCAAACAGTACTGTTTGTATAATGCAAGGGTACAACAACATTTCAAACTCTGTGACACAGACACACTCCGGGTTTTAGACCTTTATTAATGACATTACACACTTTTCCACAGGCTCACTCCTTTATTTGTTTTAACAGTGTATATGGCGGACATGTTCAAGACATATTATACCTTTATTAATAGGTTAGAACACTCTTTTTTCAGGCTCACTCACTTATTTTATATGACAGTGCCTGTAGAGATATTATTCCAGACATATGTTACCTTTCTTAATGGGTTACTACACTCTTTTTCTGCCTCTCTGACGTTTTTTTTCCTGACAGTACATGCAGAGGACTTATTCAGGCAGTTTTATGGCTGTATTATTGGACTACAACACTTTCTTTCATGCTCTCTCCCATATTTTATACAACAATACATGCAGAATAATCACTAACCTGCCTGGTGGTGCAGCCTTAGCAGCCTATCAGCATAGGCCTGCTGATTCACAGCATGGTCACCTGCAGCTGTAAAGTAAATGAAGGGATATTGAGACATACCCATCCATTATACATACTCCATTATCAATTCTTACATACTGCATTCCATAGCTACATACTCAGTTGTGGGGCATCCCGCATCCCACGGGCCTCCTGCATCCATTGGTTCAGGCGGTCCTGTTTTCATCTCTTCAGGTCTGCATGGTGGTGATGGACCTGCTCACCAGTCCGAGGAATGCCTGTGGCACTGGTGAGGTCATGAGCTAACCGGTTCCAAGCTTCTGCCTTGTACTCTGTCCCTTGGAACTGGCCCTGCAGGAGTCTTGACTCATGACGGTGGACAAGGAGCCAAACCATGTATTTCGACTCCTCGATGCCCAACGTTGTGCTCAGAAGTGTGTTCCCTCTCCAAGACCAGACATTCTAACTGCAGATGTGAGCTACAATCAGTTATGGCGTGTATTCCCGCCTGTGTTGCTTAAATATGCCGCATTTCCCCCACTTTTTTGTGATTGGCCATTTTGCAAAATTCACGGCTGACTGCAGACCTGCTTAGTAATGGTTAAACTAACATTAGTAAGCATATGAATGTTAACAGCAGCTGTTTCCCCTATGGTGTCATGGCTTAGTGGTTCTGTACTTTGCTTATGATGCACAGAGTCCTGGGTTTGAACCTTGTCATTCATTTTATTTTCATACTGTCCAGACAGGCTTGGGGGTGTGGCTGCATTTAAGCAACTTTGCTCTACGTTACTCCTCGGTGCCCTACAGTGCCCTGGTTGGCACGGCGCGCACGTCCGCACAAACACATTGCACTGGGTAAAGCGCTATTAAACTATGGGCAACTCTATTGCACTGGGTGAAGCACTATTAAACTATGGACAACTCTATTGTGCTGGGTGAAGTGCTATTGAACTATGGGCAACTCTATTGCGCTGGGTGAAGCGCTGCTTAATTGCAGGCAATTTTATATTGGGATCCTTTAAAATATTTATTTTGTTCACTGATACATTGGCCATTTCACTGCTTTTTAGTTATGTTTAAACATATTTGTTAGGTATTATTCCATATACTGATTTAAAAAAATAAATATGAAAGGGAGTGGTGCGACTCAAACCGTGAATGCCTCTTCTTGGTACGAACGCTCTACCATTATGCTATTGCTATTTGGTGTGATTTACATAAACATTCTTTCTTATGCTCTTCCATGTCAGAATTGCTAACTGTAGCTAAACAATGGGCACACCCGTGCACGCATGTGCAAATACGGGCAGCTATTTTGGGAATTTAAAAAAAAATTAATGTTATGCGTTTTAGAACTGTGATGGGGGTTTACAATATCAGACAGTGAGGTGTTGGGTGCAGGGACATTTGAGCGGACTCGCTCTTGTTTATTTGCTTTTATTTTGAACACTTGCAGGGGCTTGGACATTTAGACTGCTCGGCAGTCAGACACACTCCCTGCTTTCTTACACGTCCCGTGTAAGACTTACGGTTGAGTCAGCATGCCCTCATGCATATTCATGGCATGCTGATGTCATACCATTCAACTGCAGCCTCCGAGTAAGACTTATTAAGTCTTACACAGAGGATTCGTGAATCCGGGGGTAAGTATTCATAAATAATCCAAGCAGGGTAGACAGTCTGTTTCCAGTCAAAAAATCCTTTATTAAGAACACAGATAAGCGATGCAAGTAAAACAAAAATAACAGAATACTAGTTTCCTCATAAGCTTTCTAACTATATATGTAGTTTTTATCATGCAAGGGAGTGGTTTATTGTGCTGTAAAATGCAACGTGCTGGTTGTTGTTGTTTGTCTTTCGGCTTTTTCCCGGTAAAGGGTCGCCACAGCGGAACTCCGGTCCGCTAATGTCTGGCAGTAGAGTTTTTATGAAACGCCGAGGTGCCAGCTTGACGCCCAACCTTCAACAAAGGCATGCCCATTTACGCACACATGTCTTTCAAATGCTACCCAACTGAGGGGAGGACATGCAGACTCCACACAGAAGGCACACCCAAGCCAAGCCGAGAATCAAACGGGAGAACCTCTTGCTGTGAGGTAACAATGCTACCGCCGTACCACATGTTAAATTCACACCCCTTCTCCCATCAGTGTGACATTCGAGCTGGTCCTGCCCTACTTAGTAGCTGTCATAATAATATAACCCTTATGTACTTAAAGAAAAATGATGTGGCACATCTCATTTAACCCGATTATTAAGGCTGTGATTTTTGCAAGACAATATACTACATGGCTGGAAATATAAAAATCTTAGACCATTTGGCAATCTAAAAATGTATATAAATAAATAAATATATGTACATATACATTTTGCATGCAAAAAAAAAATCATATTCTATTTCTGTAAACTATTGTTAACAAAGATCACTTTTGTCCTAGATTTCTTCAGGTCTGTGTACAAAAGCCCTAAAAACTATCTACAAAAATCTTATTGTATAATTAGCTAGTATTGTTATTACACATCATTTTGAATAAAGTGGAACAAAGAATAAGAAAAAGAAAAATCTATGATGATAGAAACAAAATATACACTTCAATTAAAAATGATTTAACATGGTATTTAAAACAAACTGGAAGAATAAAATAAAATAAAATAAAACTAGTCATGTAAACAATGTGGCAATTTTCTAAGTTCTAGTATACTTTTAAGTGAACAGTAGTAGTTTAGTCCAGGCTTACTAAAAGAGTTCAGCTTTAATTGCCACGAGTTCACATTTCTCCAGCATATTCAGGATGTTTACTTCCAGATCACTCATGTCTATGCAATCCAGTATCTGGAACTTAAAACCGGTGTCTTTTATGACGTGCAAGGTGTTTGGCTAGTGCATTATTTTTACATCCAGAGCGGATTTCTGACAGATGACATGAAATCCTACGTTTAAGTTTATTTACAGTTTTGCCCACATAAAATGCATCACATTCATTGCACTGTGCCCTGTAAATTACTTTTGTAGTTTTACAGTCACCCCTGCACTGGTCTTAATGATTTTCTTTAAATAAGGGCAATAAAAACTATCATCTTTCTGTATAAATATACAAAATGTACAATTAGCCTCACATCTTTTAGTGTTTCTCTCATATGGTCTAGGTTTAAATTCAACAAAACTTCTAATGTTCATGGCCTTCCTGTAAACAAAGGATGGGGCTTCACCTAAGATGTTAATCAGAAAAGGGTTTCCTGTGACAATGGCCCATTTCACAGATAAAGACATTCATTCCAGTCTCATTCCAGTTTCTTCCAGTTATTTACAGCTCATTCCAGTATTCTACAGTCATATCAGTTCTTACAATCATGCTATGTATTAATGCGTGTTACTTACTCACTGTATTTTGTAGAGCTGTTCTTCCTAGACCACCACTGAAAAGAGTTTTCCAGCCATTTGGGCATTGCTGGCCCAGAAAAACAATACATAAATAAATAAAATAAATGGGTACTAACAAAACAGGGTGTGACTTTTTTATGAATGGAGCAGAACTAGTTGTTGCCAAGGAACTTTAGAGATAGGGGTTCATTTGTCACCATTACTTTGGACTTTTCCATTTAATATACTGCAGTAAGATGCAAGGTTAATGGAATGAAAATTGGTTTCATGGTTGTTAAAACTGCTACCTCATGGTACTTGGATCCCTAATTCAGTTCTTAGCTGCTATTCCTTCTGTGCTCAGTTTGCAAATTCTACTTGCATTCATGTGGATTTCTGCTGTGGACTCCAGTTTCTTTACATACTCTAAGGGCATACTGGGAAATTAAGTGGCAATATTAAGTGGATCCTATGTATGCACGTTAGGGTGGATGTACAAGACTGAGCACCCTTTTATGGACTGGCACCCCATTAGTGCTTGCCTTGTGCCCTTTTGCACTTTCTGGGTTAAGCTGTGACCCAAATGGCTCAGAAATGGACGAATTCAGGTTTAGAACAGTATCAGATGACTGAATGGAATGGCATGGATTGTTAGGAAGAACATAAAAAGGAATAAAGAGGATAGGGCTATTCTGCATGATGGCATAGTTAGGTTGAGAGAAAGTACAAAACTGAGAAAGGCTGTATAAAATTGTTTACTCTGATGGTTTCTGGCATGACGGACATATCCAGTGAGGTGACATAAAATGGCTCTTTGGTGTATGGAACATTTTAGAGGGAATATGATAAATGCTAGAAAATCAGAAAAAAATGGCCCAGAATTATGTATATGATAAAATTAAGCATGGCACTCACTAGAGAAAATGGGTTAATTCAAAACATAGCTAAGCCCTAATATTTTGCCTTTAAACATCTCTATCTTGTTACAATATGATAGAACAGAAGGGTGCTAGAGATGTTGCCATATATATATTTTTTCATTCTGAGCTCCCCTGCTTAATGTTTGACACACGATTTTCTCAGTTTATTTTTGAACATTCTCTTCTCTTTGGAAAGTTGTTTAATTAAAAGTCATCTCTACTGCTTGTATCTATACTGCTTCTGACTCTCACATAAATATTTCTGAGGAAGCTCTTTAATGGCTTATCTCCAATGTCAAATCTAAATACATTATTTATTAATGGCAATGACACTAGAAGCATTCTCTCATTGAATATGGCCATCTATCTATCTGTCTATCTGTCTATCTGTCTATCTATCTATCTATCTATCTATCTATCTATCTATCTATCTATCTGTCTCCATTGTATTTCACAAATGATTTTGCTTGTTTCAGGACTTGATATGATCTCTGGACAGTATTCCCGATTGGGGCGTAACATCCTGTCATGGAAATTTCCATGAAGAAGGTATGTTAACTGATTACATAAATGATTATATGTCAATATTCGTGAACTGGCACTCTGGTAACATTTGAAAAATGTACACTTTCTCTTACTGTTGGTCTTCTGATGATGAAACTTTCAACAATGCCATCAGGAGTTTCAACTGGTTCTTTTTGTATATGTTACCTGTAGACAATAGTGTCTACTGCTTCAGTTCAGTATTCTTAAAAATACTGAATAATGTGGTCCTGTGAGTAAACTTTGTTCTTCTGAAAAGAATCTTCCTGGAATGAACTCCCAAATCTATAAAAACAGAGAGCATCTTAGGAAGGTATACCTTTTTTCAAGCTCTCAAATAATTTGCACAATTACCATTGGGCCAGAACTCTAGTGCAATATAATATATTTATAAGCAGTCAATTTTATTTTTATAACTGACAAACAAAATATGCAAATAGTCCCCCAGAATTTTGGAAATGCATTAAATTGATCCTGTATCCAGGTCATCCCTTGGCACCTCCATTTCCACAACTTGCTTCACAGCAAGTTTTGAACTTCACTCTTAAGATACTTTCCTTAAACTTGCTACCAGTTTTATACAATCCACTAATGATTGTACCTGCTCCTGACAGTGATTGGTTCTTGTCTTTAGTGCTTTCTCATCACAATTTGTTTATAAGCTCATTTGTGAATTAAAACCATGATCTGCACCGATTAATAAGTTAATTCCCCAAATTATTGACAATATCAATATGTAGTCTCATAAATTGTTCTGTAAAAGAAGGTCCTGCTCCACACTATCGAAAGGATGAATTATATAAAAGTTTTAAAATTCATTGTGTTTTTCTCAAATTCTTGTTGGGTTTCATGCTTCCAACTGGCAGCCTGTTTGGAGTAGAATGTACTGGAGACTTTTAATCTTCTGTAAAGGTAAGATGATCTAGAGCCATACCTGGCTCATCTAACACCAAGTTGCTAAGTGCCAGTCCTGGAGCTGGTGCCCTTCAAGTCTATGTTGAGGAGCAAAAAAAGAAAAAAAAAAGAGTAAAATAAATACAAAAAAAAAATAAAATGTCCAGTCTCTGACTTGTGATGCCAAGTCCAGTCGATGCTGTACTTCTCAACTCCTTAAGGAGCAAAGGAAAAAAAAACAAACTAAAGGCACTTGAAAGGTAGGTACAGACAGCCAATAATTAAAATAAAATTTGAATCCCTAATAACACATATCTCATCCTATTTATAGTAGGACCAGAAAAACCAAGTTAAAAGCCTGAGAATGAGTAAAATATAGGCATATTATCAAAGATACCGTATAAAATCTACCTCGCACAGTCATTTATGTTTGTTTCTAAAAAAACAAAGATGTTACTTGTGGGTCCTATTTCTCTAAATTATTGGTGCCACTAGTGTTTTAGATATGTAGTCTGGTTTTCCATGTGCAAAAAAGCCTCAAAATTGTGTGTGTAAGTGTGTGGTGGGTGTTAAGAAAATCATGTGGAGGTGTAAACTAAGCCTTAAAATAGGAACACACCTCCAACAATATGTACATCATGTGAAGAATTAGTGATCAATTAGGTTCTAAGACTTGCCATCTGGAATCCAACCCTTTCTTAGTGGGGGACTCAGTTTTAAATATTTCCAAATGTTTTAACAACTCATTTAATTCAGTCTAAACTACAAAGGTTACCATTGTATAAAAGTAAGCATTTTCACCTGAGCTTTATATCCATCTTTTACAAAATACGTACAATGATAAAATCAGATTATTTAATTAAAATGGTCAATATAAAAGGTTTAATAGTGGGTATTTCAACAGGTAGAAGGAAACCTTGTTAAAAGATTGAAGTGCTTGCTTTTTTTATACATATAAAGAGTTGGAGAAGTGAACTTCAGTGATATTCATTAATTCTTCAGCACTTGATATTTTTCCCACTTTTATGGGGCTCTTTTATGCTTAAAATGTATTACAAATTCCCACTTGAACACATTTTGAGTCTTAATTTGCATGTTTTATTTTTTATGTATTTAACAAGAAGTCTGATAATTAATAGGTTCTGGGATTGTTGCTCTTTGGTGATGGGGAAAAAAATTAATTTGACATTAGTGAGTGGCCATGGTAGTTGCCCACTTTTATGGGGTTTATAGAGGTCAGATCATATGTGAGACATGATTATAACATGGTGTCTTTATTGTTAGTATGTTAGGAGGCTTAGTGAGCATGAAATGTGCTTTAGAAACATTCCAGTAAGTGGTCAGTTTAATAAAATAAAATCTAAATTTCATAATAAACCTGACAAAAGAGACATACAGCATGAAAAATCTAAAACATAGACATAATAGTAGCTTTTGTGATTAAGTTTCCTTATGTGCAACACACTTTTAATTAAACATGTGGTATTTAGTCTTGGCTTTTTAAAAGCATTAAGCCAAAGTTGCCAAGCGAGTTCTCTCTTTTCCAAAAAAATATTTAGGTTGCTGTGGATGGTTCTTGTTCCACCATTTCCAGCACATGAAAAGTAAAAACTGTGAATGGTTTGTGAAGTCAAGGTTATATTTAGCTAACAGATTTTTAAGAACTTTTAATTTGATGTCAGAAATATGATGTGCCATTTGGGTTTTTAGGCAGTTGATAGTTTTTGCTATGTAGAAACCGTTACAAAATGTGCATTGTGCCCTGTAAATGACCATTTTAGTACTGCAATTACTTCTAGAAGAGCTGTAATATTTTTTGATAGTGTTAGGACAATTAAAGGAATTTTTTAAACTTACCAAATCAAAATATCTGCAGTACAGCGGTCCAGACTTGAAGGTCTCTTTCTCTGTATTGTTGTTGGATTGTTTCTTCCCTTCCAGATAGTCACAAATGTTTTCCCCTTCATAAAGACAAACTTTGGTGTTGTCTGAAGAAGTCTTTCTAGTTGCTTGTTATCAGGTGAGGCCTGCCTTTATTATCTGTTTATAGTTCATGGTGTAAGTGAGGGCCATGCTGTGTTTTCTTCCTTTTCCTGTGGGTCTCTGCAGACCCCTCTGTACTGTCTCATTTCCTTGTCTGTGGCATCGAAGAAGGAAGGGTCATTATTGAGTTTTATAATCCTTATAGAGTCAAACATTTTGTTGAGAAGTTTCTTGTTGTAGCCTCTTGCAAAAAAGTATTTTTCTAGGTTGACCAGGTTTGGTGTAAAGTCCCTGGTACCTATAGAAATATGGGTAATCCTCATCCTGTGAGACTTAACCACATTTCTTTAGGCAATATGTGGGTGCGTTTTGTTATAATGAAGTAGTTGGTTGACTTGGCTAGGCTTATATACACCCTAGGGCCGATAGCCTAGTACTTATCTATGAACCTATGTACCCTAGTGGGTTTCAGGTATAGATTGTTGCACAGTATTTTGGACAAGAGATCCTTGGTAATGGTCAGGTCTGTGAAGTTTACAGCATCATGGCTGCGAGTTTTAAATCTTAGGAAAGTGGTGGAGCTGTTTATATGTTTGTAGAATTCTAAGCTCTCCTTTTCTTCTCCATCCCAATTGATAAATCTATCATCAGTAAACATCAGGTAGCATTTCATATGCTTGTGGATTTTGGAAATGTACACATATAAAAGTGGACAAAATATCAAGAGCTAAAGCATTAATGAATACCACTAAGCTTTACAACTCTAACTCTTTATATATGTAAAAAAGTGGGCATGTCAATCTTGTAGCAAGGTTTGTTCTACCTATTGAAACACCCATTAATAAACCTTTTATATTGATCATTCCTACCAACTAATCTGATTTTATCACTGCATGTATTTTGTTAAAGATAGATTTGAAGAGGCACATCAAGTAAAAATGCTTACTTTCACATATTGGTAACCTTGTGGTTTAGTTTGAATTAAATAAGTTGTTAACGTATTTGGATATATTTAAAACTGATTCCCCACTTAGAGTCAGATTTCAGATGGCAAGTCTTAGAACCTAACTGGGCACTAATCCCTAATATTCAAATTTCATATTGCACATATCCAGAGTTTTTTGGAAAGAAAAACCTGTGTTATATTCTTCTGAAAGGAGAGAATGATATAATTGAATGAAAACCTGATAATGTAATTTGGAGTACTGCAGGTAAGAAACTTTTGGGAGTAAAAAAAACACTTCTGGCTAGTCATGTTTAATTAAATGATTCATAGAAGCTTTCAGTTTGTCATTACCCTTAAGGAATAAGTGGAATCTTAGTTTACCATCTGTGGTAATTCTCAACTTTGGCTGCACCACGTGAAGGGGTAAATCTTTCCTGAAAATAAGTACATGCCTCCAAAATACAGATCCACTTGACTGCAAAAGCTGTATTCCCAATGAATGCACAACCAGCCAGTCAGAATCAGCCAACTGCATCACTTAACACTTTGTCTCCATGGTGTTTTGTGCCTTTGGCAGTATGACATGAGGAATATTTGGTGGGATCTTATACAAGAGAGAAATATGTTTGGTAGTTTCAAGGTTGTTAGGTAGTTTCAATGTTTCCTTTTATTATCTTTAATATTGTCAGTACAAATTCTGGGAGGCATTTATTTGTAATAGTATTAGTTTTCTTAATACTTCACATTACATTTGCTTGACAGCAGAAGACGTAAATAAGCCTATCTAGTCTATCCTGTAAGTGCATTTAGCATTCTCTCACCTCCATCCATACACCAACCCTCTTTTATCACCTGTCCAAGACTTCTCAAATGTGTCTGTGGATACTTCTCTGCCACCCATTTTGATTGTCCATTCTATGGGTCCACAGCCCTCTTTATGAAGAAGTACTTTCAGAGATGCAGGCAGCAGTTAACTCTACAATCCATGGCTTATGCCCCCTTCTCCACACTGTCACCCTCCACTTTGGGCTGATGCATTCATATCTCCATGACAAGATCTTGTGCACCACTATCATATTAACCTGTCTGTTACGGTCTCTAGTAACACAATCTGTAGTCACTGTATTCTCCGGTTATATGCTTTTCCTGCCATTTACAAATCTTTACAGTGGTTTTCCTCTGCAGTCTTTCCAGAAGCTTGATGCTACATGCATTGCATAGCCTCCAGAGATGTAGAGAGTATTCTAGGTACAGACTAACAATTGCCATTTACAGTAAAAGTATTACCTCATATATTATTGAGCATATGCTTTGGATTTCTGTAGGCTACTTGGCTACTGCTGCCCTCTCACTCTACTCCTGGTGGTTCAGTGTAGGTGTGATCAACACCCCCAGATCCTCTTTGTGCACTGCTGTCATCAGCGTCACTCCCCATGCTTCACATTAGGGTGGCTCTGACTCAAATGTAGAATTTGTTATTGGTTTGCTGTTTACCTCTACTGCCTCCTTTCTAACCACTTCACCAGCCTTTTCAAATTCTTCCTGATGATAACAGTTTAGTCTACAATTTTCCTTTATATGCACATGTGGACATATATGTAAATGTGCTTAAACACATAAGAATAATTATTACTCACAATGCATATAGCTTACTTTTGACTCTGGAAGAAGTTGTTTTAGTAAATGTATCCTGAGAATGCTGCCATTTTATGTGGAATTAAAGCTATGTCATTAACTTTGAAATCCCAAGTCTAGTGCCATTACTGGTACTATAGCCCGGTAGTGATGTGGTGTCAGAATTGGAGTTTTTTTTTCACTTAAAATGACTACATTTAGAAATTGGAACACCATTCAAAGTCAGAAATCATACCAAACAGCTGAGGAGATCCCACAGTGCTTAGAGTAAGCTGGTTTGTAGAAAGCTTGCGGTTTTTGCTTCAAAATCCCCAAATAACTGAAAATTAAGAAATAAATGGGCAAAACTCTAGCCTCCAGAATAGTGTAACTTTGCAAAGCCATTTGTGTGACAATTGTGCAGACAGAGGTTTGCAAACATTTGAACAGCATGAAAGCTTGACAAAAAAGTGAAGAAATACCGATAAGTAATTTATGCCATGGGCAAGAAAGTGAAAGCCATTTACAGTTTGTTTTCTTTTTCTGTGGGTCAGAGTGTTAAATATTAGTTAACATGTTAGCTGTATTAACATTTTGTATTAAAACTTAATGTTATTCTTGAAAGAACATACTTTCACAGATGTGTTTAAGTTAAAGTCAAATCAGTGAAAGTATTTGTCAGGCACTTATGTAAGCTGTCTGAATATTTTATATTTAACCAGAACAAAAATTAACATATTAGAGATACAATAGTAATTGGCCTAGCTGATACTGAAGTCTAACAAAATTTACAACTGGAAGTGAATTTAACTTTTAAAAAAGCAATTCAGATTATAAAAGAGGCTGAATTAGTAAATGTACAAAAAAAAAGTACAGTTGTGTAAAATCTTACCATAACGGTAGATGTCCTTGCCTTCACCTCTGCAGTATTCATTACATATGGGATTCCCTGCCATGGAAGCCCGATGTCCAGCCAGTCTACCAAAGTCTACCATTGCTTTAAGGTACTCTGAATGTCAGCCAAATGCTCCTCATGTAGCATAGGGCATAAAGGTGACATTCAAGTATACCATCTTCAGAATTGATTGCCCCAGAAGGAACACCAGTCAAAGGAAAACCAAAGAGAACCTGCACATCCAGGAAGAAAAAAGACTAGGGGGGATGGAGGAGGGCATGAATACTGCAGCAGTGAAGGCAAGGACATCTACCATTATGGTAAGATTTTACACAACTGTACTATGTCCTTACATTCACTGCTGCAGTATTTATTACGTATGGGAGTGTGCCAAAGCTTAAGAAGACACTTGGGAGGAGGAAGCAGAGGTAGAGCCCTCTAAGAAGCCATGAAGAATGGCATTAGCAAAACCAGCTCCAGCTCTGGAGACATAATCCAACTTGTAGTGTTTGGTAAAAGTATGCACAAAAGTCCATGTAGCTGCTTCAAGAATAGAATTAGCATCTAAGCCCTTGAAAAAAGTACCAGAAGAAGCCACAGCTCTAGTAGAATAAGCCTTTATAAGGGAAGGAAGGCTCTCGCCATGAATAGTGTAACAAAAAGAAATAGCCTTTGAAATCCAAGTAGAAATAGTTTGCTTGGAAACAGTCAATCCTAAAGACCTAGGATAAAAGGAAACAAGCAACTAATCAGATTGTCTGATAGTTTTAGTCTTATCCAACTGTCTATGTACATCCAAAGTATGCAGCACCCTCTCACTGTCAGATTGCGTAGAGGGGAAAAAAGTAGGCAAATTCATGGACTAAGTGACAACTCATTAATCACCTTAGGCATAAAAGAAGGATTAGTACACAAGGACACCCTGTCCTCATGGAATATCAAAAAAGGTGGACAAGCCATAATGGCTTGCAACTCAGACACCCATCTGCCAGAAGTAAGAGCTAACAAAAGAACTGTCTTCCAAGCACAATGTTGCAAGGAAGCTGAAACAGCAGGCTGAAAAGGGGCCTGAGTCAATTTCTCCAGAACAAAATTAAGATCCCTGGGAGGAGGAACAGGCTTCCTGAGAGGTCTAACATGAAGGACACCTTTAAGAAATTGCTTAGCATCAAATCTAGAAGCTAAAGGAGGAGATAAAGGCAGACAAGCAGAAAGAGCTGATAAGTGGGCCTTAACAGAAGAATAAGCCAAGCCAGCATTGAACAACTCACACAAATAAGAGAGAACCAAAGGAACATCCACAGAAAGTGGGTCCAGGTCACAAGAAAGACACCAAATAGAAAACCTCTTCCATTTAGATAAGTAGGATTTCCTGGTAGTAGGTTTTCTGGCCTCCTGCAGGACCTGAAGCATTTCCTCAGAGAAAAAGTGTCTATGAGGAATCAAAACCCTAAAACCCTATCACCCAGAAATATATAAAAATTATATGACAAGTTGCTTTGGTAGTGAGTTTGTACACGGTCATTTCTTGGTGAACAGAGAGAGAAAGAGAGAGAGAGAGATGCTAGGAGTAGCATCTGCATTAGCTGGGCAGCATATGTTAGGAGCTGTTCTCACAGGTAGTGTTTGCAACAGTGAGTACCATCACCCCAGCACTGCAGATGGACCAGACTCTGCCTAACGTATCATCTCATTTATGACAGGGGCATAGTTGTCCAGTCTCATGTCATATGGGATCTTGTAGACATATGTCATCCTCACATGGAATCCTATGGGATGTGTGGAATACCATTCCAACTGGACACTAAAGTATTTCTAGCCTTGGCCATCCTCGCTACAGGGACTATCTACAGGACACCAGTGTACACAGTGGATATATAACAGGCATTTACCTCACAAATACTATACCAGTTCCTTCTTGTCATTTTGCAACATGTAGGGGAGCACATGTAGCTCCCATGGCTCACAGGGGAGAGAAATATCACTATGTGGCATGACTACTTGCCAATGATAAGTGGGTTGAGGACCTTGCCTACCACAACCTATGCCAGGGATCCATGTTAATGGTGGAATGGGTGTATGTGTCCCTATTGTCAAGTGTGTGCCCACCATAAAGCCCGGCATCCCTGGATCAGTAAGCTACTGGCCAGCCATTGTCCAGCTGCCCAGCATAGGTTACCTAGGATAGCACTAATGAGCAAAAGCTGGATGTAATACCAGTCAACCTGCTAAACTTTAGCTATGGATTTCTGCACTCAGTACAGGTTCACTAACAGGATGCAGCTTGAAAGTGGATGCCATGAGGGTAAGAAGGAGGCTGGATAGCTTCTCTATCCAACAGACAAGATGGAAAGGCAGTGCAGCAATGCCATTTGGCTTGTGATCCTGAGGCTACTACTCAGTGGAAGGGCAGATTTGAAATGGTGTGGGAGAAACGTCAGAACACAGTGAAGGATTTCATCAGAATTAGTGACAGACTCATGGCAGTCAGACTCCATTGTAAGGATAGGGTGGTAGCCATAATCTTAGCCTATGCCTCACAGCAGGGTTGTGAAAATGATGAAAAGAGTGCATTCAGGCATCAGTTGGAGGAACTACTAGATAAAGAAGGACAACATGAGTTGGTGTTGACATTGGGGACCTAAATGTACATATTGGATCAGACAGACAGAAGAATATTTGAGTAAGGCCTGAGCCATGTGAGTTGAACAACAAGAATAAAGGAGAGGCCATTCTATGCTTCTGTCTGGCAAGTGGCTTGATGTTGACCAACACTTGGTTCAGCAAGAAAGACAGTCACAAGATCACATACAAGAGTGCCAACATGCAACTCAGGGAAAAGTCATCCCCAGTGAAATAGTCAGCCCACAGCACAAACCACTGGTTTCCACAGTCAGCTGCAAGCAGTGGTCAGTGAAGGATCTAAGGTTAACAGAGACTAGGCTGAAGACATGGAAGTTGACTGGAGAGAAAGCACAAGGGTTCATAAGATCATAGGATCATAGAAAGTTACTAGGTTATTGACCCTGAAGCCCTTATAAGCCTAGCCAAGAGTTTAGCCCATGTTTAGACAAGTCAGCACCCAAAGCCCCTGACAAGCAGGGATGCTGGTGGAATTCAAGGGGTGTATTTTCTGTTTCCCATCCAGTTATCCAGGTTGTGCTTAAAAACGGATAATGAGGTACTCTGCTTGATGTGGACAGGGAGTCTATTCCACAGATGGGGGAGTCTCTGGGACACAAATATGTCCTGCCAACAAGTCCTATTGATGTCACAGACCAGGTTGAGGTCGCACGTGTGGGTTACTCGATTGGAGCTTGACCTGTGGATATGCAGCAGTCCCATCAAGGCAGAGTCTGAGATTGCTTTGTATGCCAGACAGAGGTCATCTCTGAGGAGTCTGTATGAAACTGAGTAGAGGGACAGGGCTTTTAGCCTATCTGTGTATGGTACATGTTTGAGACCCTGGATTCTCCTGGTAAGGAACCTCTGTGGTCTCTCCAACTACTGCATGTGCTTTGCGAGGTACATGCTGAAGGGGGCATTGTATTCAATAATTGGCCTTATAAGGGAAGAATACAGGGGTGTTATGACCTCTTTGTCCTAGATGAGATACCCTTACTTATGAGGTGGGCCATGTAGAATGCTTTCCATACAATGGAAGCAACATGGTGGTCAAAAGTCAGGTTACTATCAACCTGGGTGCCCAAATCCTTAATGACTGATTGCATGCTTAGGACATTGTTATTAATGTGTATAATATGTGGGAATGTCACTCCTGAGGCCATGTTTCTGGCATCAGTCATTTGTTTGGGTGAGACCCTCTTGGAGGATGTCCACATCTCTTGGGGAATTGATGACAGCGCCCAGCTTGCAGTCATCGGCAAACTTGGTCAGCTATAGCCCACTGATTTTGGCCTGCACCTGAGAGAAGTATATCCTGAATAACAGAGGCCCCAAGACAGATCCCTGGGGTACGCCGCTCATTACGGATCTACTGCTTGAGGTGGCTTCCCCTATTTTGATTAGGTTGGCTCTATCAATGAGCCCGTTTGCTACCCATCTGGTAACATATGGATTGATGCTTAGTTGAGTGAGTTTATCTCTTATGCCTGAGTGGGGAATAGTGTCAAAGGCTTTGGCCAGGTCAAGGTAGGCAGTATGCACCATCTTCCCCTCATCCATGGCTTTGGTGACTGTCTCAAAGAGGTCAATCAGATTTAACAGACATGACCTCAACTTGACAAAGCCAAACTGTGTTGGGTCGACTGTTTGGAGGTCACCAATGTCCCTGTTAATGAGGTTCAAGACTATCCATTCCATGGCCTTACAGATCAGGCTAGTTAGGCTGATGGGTCTATAATTTCCCAGATCGGTGGACGCTCCACCTTTGTGTAACGGGATGACAGTGGCTGTCCTCCACTCGTCTGGGACAAAGCCAGTACTCAGGCTTTGGTTGAATAGGGTGCCTAATGGTGCTGCAAGTTCATGGCTGAGTTCATGTAGGATGCAGCCTGGGATGTTATCAGGTCCCATGGCGGCTGTATTTTTTTGCCTTTGAGAGGGCAGTGATTACCTGTTCCCTAGAGATAAGGGGAAGGGGGGCAGGTACTGGGGATGCCCTGATTTACTGATAGGGGTCAGATAGGTGAAGTTTTCGCTGAATCTGTCAGCCAGTAGGTTGGCTACATCTACATCATTTGTGTATATGGTGTCCTTGACCACCAGTTCTAAACAGATCGGGTGCTTCTTTGAGATTGCGGACATATGTGAAGAAGGCCTTATGATTGTCTCTAGTAGATGTGGTCAATTTGGACTCAAAGCTTGCTTTAGAGGATTTCACTAGTGCTCTTATTTGCTTGTTCAGGCTAAGGAGAGATTGCTTCCAGTTGGGCACGTGTTCCTTCTTGGTCCTGGACAGCAATTTTTTCCTTTTGTTATATAATTTATTTATTACAGATGTCCACCAGACAACTTTACTCTTCCTTGCGGAGGATGATTTTGTCCTGTCAGGTATTCCTGATTCCATGCATCTGTATAAATGCTCGTATAGTACTTTGGTGTAGATTTGGACATTGGTGCCAGTTCCTACAGATAGGAGGGGGTGTGAAACTGTTTATACCATCCCTCAGGAGGTTGTAATCAGCTTTGGGGAAGTTTTTTTGTTTGACCATAGCTAGAGGGGGTCAGGGGACATGGTGACTTTGAAAGTGACCACTTTATGGTTGGATCTTACCAGGGAGGATGATATTGTAGGGGTGCTGCAGTGGTTACTCATGTTGGTTAATACCAAGTCCAAGATATTATCACTTCTTGTGGGGGTATTGACTAGCTGTTCCAAGGCATTTGCACTGATAAAATAGAGAAATCTCTGGGCATTTGTGTTCTGGCATGAGAAGTTTTCCAATCTATGGTTGGGTAGTTAAAGTTGCCCAGGATGAGGGTAAAGGGTTGAATCTTGATAGATTCAAAGATATTCAGATAGGTAGAGTGGGCATTTTGAGTCAAAATTGGGGGCCTGTAGCGAGCTATGATTTGAATAGGAGTCTTGTCAATGGTTAACTGCACCTGGAGAGTCTCCTGTGTGTCATACTGTTTGACCAGCCTGGAGGTGTGTGTGTCTTTAATATATATTGAAACTCCAACTCCTTTGGCTTTTATGCCCACAGTTTGGGGTCTGAATGTATGATAGGATGAGGAAACCAGGTAAGGCTGGGGTGCTCTCTACAGCTTTGTACCAGGTTCCTGTGACTGCACAAATGTCAGCATCTTCCAGGGTTAAGAATGCTTGCAATGAGTGCAGTTTCATGTTTAGACTCCTAGCGTTTAGTAGCATGAACTTTAATTTGCATTTTGTTCAAATTTTTATGTTGGTAGTATGGACCTCATGACTTTTCCTAAAAAAGGCACTATGGGGGAGGCAAGGGCCTTTGCCAGAAACCTGAAGCCCAAGTGAGACAGATGCAGGCCATTTTTAGCAAAGCATTGTGGTCTGTTGATCATATCTTCCCAGGCTGTCAGGTACTGGATCCCCCTGGAATGACACCAGAAACTAAGCCAATTGTTAAAGTCAATCATTTTCTGTTTGTATTGAGGCATCATTCTGTGTGATGGTAGAATGCTGCTTAAGGCTAGGGACATACCTGCCTGGGACACATATTCAGCAAGCTCAATCATATATCTCTTCATATAGTCCAGGGAGGTACATCTCAAGTCATTCACACCAACATGGACTATAACAGAGTCATAACAGTACTTGTTGTTGAGAGACTAGACTGCGTGTGTGATATGATGGATTCTGGCACCTGACAAACAACTAACAGTGACTTTCTCCTTATCCAGCCTGGTGAGAGGCACATCTGTGTCTCACAATGGAGTCTCCTATGATTAATATGTTGGGTTTATGGCCTTAGTAGTTGCGAGACACAAGTGTGTGGACTATGCATGGTATGTGGTGTGGAGGGTTGTGGAGTTCGCGTGTGTTTTTGCCTCCGAGGTCTCCTTTGTTTGGGTTTACTTTTGTTGAGAACCTCTGCAGACGTCAGTGTGTGTTGTGTAGCTGTGGGTGGTGTTTGAGGTGTAGTGATTGTATTGACAGCCTTCTCAGTGCCAGATATACTGGCTTGTGAGGGAGAGAGCATATACTCTAGGTTCTTAATGTAATTGCATCTCCCACAAATTGTGTCCCTAGTTGGTAGTAGTACATGGTTGTCCATGTACACAAGGCAGTTGTGACACTGTCTCAGGATGACCATATCAACCAGGCTGGCAGGAGAAACCATAGGAAATTGTCCATCCATATTTGTCAGAATCTGAGGGAGAGAGGCCAGGGAGAGCTAAGGGGTAGGCTTAAATCCCAAATGCTTAAACCAAAACTAAGACGCTTAGAATAACACAATTTAAGCAGGCTAAAAATAAGCAGTAATAAATGTAGCAGAAATTATGCAATTGAACACTTTAGAGAACAAGTAGCAGAAAAAGCCAGATGAAGTAATAGAGTAGGAGGAGGAAACACAAATATTGTAAAAGCAGCTGAATAAAGTTTTTTTTTTTTGAGGAACAGCAGATAATTCAAGGTTAAGAAACTAAGGTGGTTGGCCTTCCCAAATGTTGTTTCTGTATTAGGTAGAAAGAGCTAATGAGACTAGACTGGGGGGAGTGTCCCAGATCAAATTTACAGTTGGGGCGGGCAACTACAAAACCACCAAATTTAAGAACAAGACAACAATAGGGAGGCAGGGTGGGAAACTATATAACAGCTATTAGCTACACTATTTTAGGCAGAAAACACTACAGAAATGTTTATCTCAGCAGAAGTACAGCAGTGAGACACTTAATGAATGTTTTAAATAGGAAAAAGGAACAAGGAGACTCTAGAGAATGCTTTTAACTGTAAACAAATCAGTTATATGACACACTCCTTGGCAGGAAAATCAGAACAACAAACAGAGAACATTTCCAGTTAATACCTTTCCCATAGTGATACTTAGCTAAAAAGGCTTTACAAACAGTGAGGCAGTAACAAAAGTGATTTAACAGGTCCAGTAAGTCAGACAATTGCAGTACAACAGTGCCGATTAGTTTATACCAATAAAATACAGTACAAAGTAGGCAGCAGACAATACAAAGTGCAATAAATGGTAAGGATAGAACTAGTAAAAATAAGCAAGAAAACAGGATACTTATTGTTATATATCACAGATCAGAGTTGTGGTCAGTGCCCCTCCTCCATTCAGCTCAGTGTGAATAAGTAGAAACCCCCTGAAAGGTACACAAGTATTAGAAGGTTTAAACCTAAAACAACTTAAAAAAAGCTCTAAAGAACCAATGAGGTGCTTGCTTCAATCCCTAGAACCAGCCAACCTTTACCAGCCAGTGGCCAATCAATACAATACTCTCACTAAAGTGAAGAATGGCATCTGCTAATCCAAGATGGCCTGGAAAATGTGCTCAGACCAACAACCACTGCAAACAAACAACCAGGCCCAGAGACAGCAAATCTGA
The DNA here is from genome assembly GCF_019279795.1 of Protopterus annectens. Lineage (NCBI taxonomy): Eukaryota > Metazoa > Chordata > Ceratodontiformes > Protopteridae > Protopterus > Protopterus annectens. The sequence goes on along the minus strand of NC_056741.1, from coordinate 443,385,773 downwards.
AACTGGACTATGCTACAGCTACTAACTACACTATTTTAGGAAGAAAACACTACAGAAATGTTAATCTCAGCAGAAGAACAGCAGTGAGACACTTAATGAACATTTTAAACAGAAAAAGAAGCAAGGAGACTCTAGAGAATACTTTTAACTGCAAACAAATCAGGAAATAGACAGGCCTCTAGCACCTGAGGAACAAGAGGAAATAAGTGGAGCTCAAGAAGAATGGCAGTGCCTCAAAGCAACATGTGTGAGGACTATAGGACAGATATGTGTCCACGTCAGGTATGGAAACAAGGTACATAAAGAAAATTGGTGGTGGAATGCAGAAGTCCAGGAATTCAAATGAAAGAAGGATTTTAGGAAAAAGTGGAAGACAGAAAAGAAGGAATACTGGTTGGTTAATGTCGCTCTCCTACATTGGACACAATAGAAGAGTCTTAGTGGGTTCTGTTCAAGCAGCTTTATATACAAACACATCTGTATATAGATTTACTGAGTTTAACTTAAGTAACTTATTTACAAATTAACAACTACGGTCATGCATGCTCTCAGTGTGGCTGCTCTTACAAAATGTCACTAGGAAGTGCACATGTCTGAATTTATATGCGCATGTATAGCCTTGACATGCTTCTTAAAGATACAGCATTCTTCACTTACAATCTGATCTACAGTTAACAAAGAGGCTAAGAGAGCAGTTTCAATAGCAAAGACCAAGGAATCAGAGGTACTCTACTAGCTTTTAGAAAGTGATTCATTAGATGGTACAAAGAAACTCTATCAGGTTGCAAGGCAAAGACAGAAAGATAAAGAAAATAGCCATCAGGCAGAGATCATAAGGGATGCCAGCAACAACCTGCCCACCAGTCAACACCGCATCAAAGGCAGATGGAAGGAGTACTTCCAGCAGCTTCTGAATGAAGAAAACCCCACAGAAGCTGCACTGCCCCAGACACAGTCTCCAATGAAACAAGAAGTGGAATTCATTCTAGAAGTAAGATCAGCATTA